>NW_025920149.1:574339-786270 GCF_902686445.1 Sciurus carolinensis
TTTTTTTACTGTCTAAATAGCAAGTGACTTATAAGCATTTTTCTTGAGTTCTACCATTTGTTTATTTCATTATGATGTCTACACTGGTTGTTATAACTTTATAACATCAGTCATGAGGGTATCATACTGTTTTGGTCAGGAATATACTTTATGCACAACAATGAAACAGAAAAATGTCTAGTTACATAATAGTCTGTATCAACTAGATTCTTGTCATTACACTCAGATATTCAGAAATGGCAGAATCATTAGAACAAATTTCTACAATGTAGTCTCATCAAATGAGACATCATTACATATATATGCATATGCTGGCAATTATACACTACATAATTGACATAATTTTTACTAGTCAAATTTACCAGAGCTTTTTCAATTCCATTTGCTTTTGGAAAGCACCAACTTTGACACTGATGATTCTTTCTGTGGTATGATCATTTTTAGTATCCTCTAATTTGCTCCTTTGCTTAGGTTTTTCTTTCTCTCCTATTCTTTTTTATAAAATTTACTTTTTTCAAAATATTGAGATGGATGATTTGATAATAAATTCTTAGTCATTTTTATGGCCAAGAATCAACCAATGAAATATAAGTGGACCATGGATTGAAGAAAATATTTGATAACCATGTATCTGAGAAAAGTTTAATATCAAAGTATATGAAAATCATGCAACTCATCAAAAAAAGAAAACAAAACAATACTGTATGGCAAAATGCCTGAAAATTAAACAAATGTATAAAGTTATATAAAGGTGCTCAATATCATTACCAGAAAAATACTATTCAATTTATAATTTAGTTTAGATTTTCTGTCTCACTTGTCTCACAGAAATATGAGTGCTAAATACTGTATATTCTGCATTCTACACAGGACATTCTGAGACAGTTGTCAGTTCACAAAATGCAAAGTATTCATTTCTCCACATTATTCCATTTTTTTTTTTGTGATGCTGGGGATCAGAACCCAGGGCCCTGTGCTTTGTAAGGCAAGCACTTTACCAACTGAGCTATCTCCCCAGCCCACATTATTCCATCTTAATCTAGATAGTCACGAGTTTTGAAAATCAAATAAGAATGAATAGAATGCACTAATCAACCTAGATGCAAGAAAATATAACAAAAGACCTACAAAACAAAATTTAACTTAATTACAAATATTCTTATAAGAACCTGAAAAACTGTTCATGGGAGTGCATGCCATAGTCCCAGATACTGGTGAGGCTAAGCAGGGGAATTATTTTAAACCTAGGAATTTGAGGTTAATGTGGGCAACACAGCAAGAACCTAGATCTAAAAACAAACTAAATAACAAAAATTAAACAACCACATATTTAAAAAAGTACCTTCCCTGACACTGATGCTTTCAACCAAACTTTTAATAATAATTTATGAGCACTTTTAAAAAAACTAAAACCTTTTAATTTTTTCTATAAGGCAAGTTTACCAGATAAGACATCACTAGGAAGAAAATTAAAAGCCATATTCCATTTTGGATATTGACTAAGATATTCAAACTACTAGCAACTGAAGGTAACTACCTAAAAAGGAAAGAATGTACCCCATGTTCAACAGGGACATCTCTCTATAAGTCATAATAGAGAAAGGTTCCAAAAATAAATTTAACAGAGAAAAACTTTTGGCGAATCATATGCCAATGTATGTTAAAACCTATAGCAGATTACAACTAGAGGAAAATTCTTTTTCAATCCACAAATCCCTGGGAACTATCTTCAGTTATCCTATTTTGTTTTGAAAACCTAAGTGCTTCACAACTTAGTTTGGATATTAGGAAAAAGTAGTTTGATTTTCTGACTTCTACAACATTGTTCTGAGAGTATTAACATGGATACTATACATCAAAAGAGAAATAGCCTATGCAGATGATAGTATACTTCATATAATATTTCAAAGAAATTTTTACACATTAACAAAACTAGAACTACATTAGTTTGGTAAGAGAATAGGTTACAAGGTCAACATAAAATTTTATAAATTACCCTAGCAATGAGCAATGTCAAAATGGAGACAGAAACCAATCACAAATGTAGAAAAAGTAATAGGAAATAAAAGTAATGTCTAAAAATTTAAGACCTGTCCACTGCAAAGTAAAACGTAAAGGTAAACATCAAATGCAAAAATATGGAAACAAATGGGAAAGCAGCTAATATTCAATGATCAAAAGTTTAATTTTGGTAAAACTCACAGTGTTCCCCATTAGATCTGCAAATTCAACTAATTAGGGGCAAATGTCAGTCATTTTGTAGAAATTGGCCAACTGACATTAGTAAACATAAGATGATATGAAGGAATAAAAATAAAATCAGTATTGAAGTTAAAAAGTGTTACTTTTAAGAAAAATGTACATTGTAAGCAAATATGTCATGTCAAATATTGAATTTAAATATTTTAAGTTACCAGTGAGTAGTAGTCCTATGCCCGAAGTGAGGGGTTCTGTGTCAACCTAGAGAAAAATTATGCTGGGAATGACAGTTGTTCATCACAGATATTACCTTCTGAGCATGATAGAATTTGAAGTCCTTTCTTGATAACTTTCTTCGGCTTCCTAGATTTTTTGCAAGTTTCCTACCATAGATGTTCTGTCTTTTGGCATTTTACTCAAATCTAGTCCGGTGTGTACCATGCTTAGGTACAACTCTTTTTGGTAAGTCTCTACACTTAAAAAATTAACTCAGAAACCATCGATTATTTTTACATATGATTTTTCTCCTTTATTACTTTGGAAGTTATTTTAGGACCTGATTAGTGTGTTCTCCCTATACTAGTTTGTATTAAGTATTTTCTCTATTTGTATGCTATTATGTCTTTATTTTAAAAATCAGATTTATGTTTGTGTTAATCTGATTTACTACTTCTCATGGAAAGCCAGATAACACATTCAATTATTCCACTATTAAATAGATAGTCAATGTTCAGGACCACATGTGTTTTAGGCAGATTTGCATTATCAAAGGATGTGACAAAAACATATAGAGGAGGAAACAATTATTTGGTTCATGGTTTCAGAGGTTCACTCCAGCACTAACTCCATAGCTTTGAGTCCAAAGTGAGATCTCACTGTAGTCAGTGGGATTGAGCCAGCTTCAGTCTGGCACAGCTCTTTGTTACCTGTGTATACGTGTAGTATATATGTATAGAAGAGACTTAGCCAACTTATCTGTTGTCTCCAATCATGGAAAGTGTGACATCTGGCTTCAGTACTTTATTCTTTGCACTTACAAGATCATATCTTTCATTTGCAAGTCTAAGAATTGATGTCTTATGTGTATACATGTTGATATATATGATGCTTTTTGAGCTTCTTCACTTCCCCCTTTCTTCCCTCTTTCTCTTCTCCTTATTTTGGCTTCCACTCCCTTTTCACCTCCTTTTCCTCTCTCCAGATCCCCTTAAATTCCTTTCCTTTTTATTTCCTACTCTCCTTCCCTTTCTTTCCCTTTGTCTTCTTTTCCTCCATTTCTATTTTTCTCTTCCCCTTTTCCCTTCCTTTTTCTTCCTTATTCCTTATCTTCCATTTAATTTTTATTGTTTTTGATTTCAGAATGAGTATTAAAATAATGCAAATAATATTTAGGACTACTTGCCTCCATCCACAAAGTGAGCATCTGTAGTAGTTTAGATTCACATGTTTACAAGAGGAGGAAATATAGTTCTTGCATAATTAATATTGTACATTTGAATACTTATAGTACCTTACTGTATATTTTTGGCTATCACAACTTCATTCATTTGAGAGTCACTGGAATTTATTGGTGAGAGCATTTTGTTCACTGTACAGGCTGTCGGGTTCTAGGTCCTTTGTCCATCATTTAGCAGGTATGAGCAATTGAACAAGTTGCTTAACCTTTTCCTGCTTCAGTTTCCTAATCTAGAATAGAGGTTAACAGTATGTAACTACTTAATATGCTTATTATACATTAAAATTCACAGTAAATTGATTCTACATAATGATAATCTACTGTGCATTTCAAGAGAGCTAGAAGAATTTTGAATGTTTGTTTTTAAAATAAAAGGACCTAAGTTTGAGGAAAGTGATATGCTTACCCTGATTTCAGCTTTCCACAATGTATACCTGTATTGAAACATCACATGGTACCCTACAAATATGTACAATTTTAATGTTTCAATTAAGGAATAAAAAAGATTTAATATTTATAAGTGGATCAAATAGTGCCTGATAAGTAGAAAGTGTTATGTAAATACTTGATGAATACACATGTTAGGGTATTGTCAGAGTTAAAATAGTGCTTGGTCCATGGTATGTACTCAATAAGCTACTTCTAAAATGTTACTGGTTGCCTGAGCATATTGACTATTTAGCAGGATGAATCAGTTATATTGTGGTATTTGTGTTATTTGCTACTTGCAATTTAATTAATAGAATTCAAATAGCCTTCAAGATGTTTTAGAAGATCAAAGATATGTGATCTTTATATTGACTGATTTTCTTCTATTGTGGAGGGTCATTGGCATAATTCAGTTCAACTGCAAGTAGGTTCCATATATACAAAATCCATTTTTAAGTGACACATTATACATGTTTTGTAAATGTATTTTGTGACTGGTTTATATGTAAATACTGTATTATGAAACTATATGCTACTTAAAATGTTTTTATAGTATTATTAATGTCTGGAATTTCACTTTGTACTAATTCTAATTTGTTTTATAGATGTCTTTACAAACACCAGTGATTACTTCCTTAGGTTACTTTCTGGGAGAAAAATTAGTATTTTTTTCAATAAAACATATAACCATAGTTTTATAATTGTTTATTATACTAGACTTAATAATTAGTATGACTTTAAAACAGTTATTAATTGTGACTTCTCATTGTTTAATTTTCATGACTGATAGGCTGAGAGTTAATCATAGTGAAATTCAAGGTCATAGGACTGGGAGTTTCCTCTGTGGTAGAGCACATTAGCCCTGGGCTTGATCTCCAGCAGCACAGAAAAGAAAAAGAAAAGATGAAACTCAGGGTTATAAAGTATTCATAAAATATGTTCTTCCACAAAGTTTGCATTATATTCACTAATATTTCTTTAATTTTCCTTCAAAAAATCAAACAGACAAGAGGATTTATGGTGTGATTGTTGTTATGAATCAAACCTGAGCATATTTAAACAGTCTGTTGATACTGGATTCTCATCTCCCAGATTTTACAATTTATTTGAACTGTTTGTGACCTGCCTTTGGGGAGTTTAGAAGAATCTTCAGGTGATTCTAATGAGCAATAACTTTTGGAAAACAGTGTGCTAATTAACCTGAAGGACATCTGTTTTAATATGTAAAAGTCGAAATTGTATTTTTTTCTTTCTTTTCTTTTTTTTTGGTACCAGGCATTGAACCTAGGGTTGCTTAATCCACTGAGCACATCCCCAGCCCTGTTTGTTTGTTGTTTGTTGTTTGTTTGTTTGAGACATGGTATCACTAAATTGCTTAGGACTCATTAAATTGCTGAGGCTGGCTTTGAACTTGCATCTTCCTTCTTCAGCCTTCCCAGACACCATGGAGAGTGCTACCCATGCCCTACCTATAATTTTTTTATTTTTTTTAAGCTCTCTGGAGTTTGACCCTTTATATTCTTTTTGGGTGTGAGATGAATAGAAAAAATTCCATTTTTTTTTTTTTTGTTTTGTTTTTTTTTGTGGTACTGGGGATTGAACCCAGAGCCTTGTGCATTCAAGACAAGCACTCTGTCAACTGAGCTATATACCAGCCCAAAAAAACCAAATCTTAAAATTTAAAAAACATTAAATTAAAATTAAAAGGTGGTATTTGAAGTAAAATTAGATGATGTTGGAAACTGTGAAGCTAATAAGTCGATGTGACACATCAGTTGACAGTGCTGTGAGTGGCAGGTGAGGGACCTTGTTGCTGTGATTTGTGTCTTTCTGCAGTAGGTAGGACTGAAGATCTGAATGTGTGCTCTCTCCTGCATGTGTCCAGATGCCACGGGCCTGAAGTAAAAGCCCCTCTTGACTCATCTGGGCTTGTCTGAGGGCAGGGGATTTGGGAACTCATCTTTGTTCTCCACTGCTGACACCTGCAGTTGCTTCATTTGCTGGGTCATTTTATTAAAGATCTTCCCATTCTACTTCTGTCTTTTCTCTCTCCTCTCCTGGCTTTCACTTCCTTTCTCTCATTTTCTTTTCCTTTCTCTTCTCTTCCTTATGTCTTTGTGATTTCCCTTATGTAGTAATCTTTTGTCATCTGATGTTTTTAACAGTTCCTTTTTCAAAATCTGTTCCTAGGCTTACTATCCACAACACTACCACATTAACATGTGGAAATTATTTATTTTTTATTTAATTTTTTTATTTCAAAATTTTGTATAGTTTGAGGTGAATTTTTTATCAACAGTTATTCAGATAAAATTCATGTGCTATATTATTTACACCATTAAAATGTGTATTTTGTGGTGGGCTGGGGAGATAGCTCAGTCGGTAGAGTGCTTGCCTTTCAGCACAAGGCCCTGAGTTTAATCCCCAGCACCACCAAAAAACCCCAAAAATGTGTATTTGTTTATTCAAATGTGTAACCTTAACCATATTCAATTTTATAGTATCTTCAATGCTCCCCAAGAAAACCCCACCCCTTAGCCACAACCCCACAAATTTCTTGTTCTCTCTAGGCCCTGGCCAAACTAATATACCTACTGTCTTTATAGTTATGGGTATTCCAGACTTTTAACATAAATATGATCATGTGACAGTGAACATAATAAATATGGTTCATTGTGACTGCCTTCTTTCATTTGACATATTTTAATGTTGATCTTGCTGGAGTATGTATCTCTACTTCAGTTTTTACTGTCACATACTATTCCATTTTACTATGCCACATTTTTTTCTATTATTATTATTATTCATATTATATTATTGATTATACCCTATTTAATTTATCAGTTATTGATTGGGAGACATTTAGGTCATTTTATTTTTATTATTATTAATAATGCTGCTAATGACATTTGTCAGAATAATTTCTTTTTGACTACCTCTTATTTGCTTTATTTTGTGATAATTGTATTGTGGTGTGGCAGAGTGGGAATAGCAGGAAAAGTGCTTCTCCACCCTCTTTTTTTGGTACCATGGATTGACCCAGCAGTGCTTAACACTGAGCCACATACACAGTCTGTTTTATTTGTCAGTATTTTTGTAATTGTGAATGAACAGCATGTCTTACTTTATTGTTTTATTTTATGTAGTGGTAGGATTGAACTTAGTGCCTCACACATGCTAGGTAAGTGGTCCGTACCACTGAGCTACAGCCCCCAGGCCCCCACCTCTTGTTTGAATTTTCAATTTTGAAATAGAGTCTTGCTAGGTTGTTTTAGGGCCTTTTAAATTGCTGAGACTGACTTTGAACTTGCAATGAACCTGCCTCAGCCTCCCAAACTGCTGGGAATACAGGGATGTGCTACTGCACCTTGGCAACACTGCCCTTTGATAGATATAAAAATAATTTATTTGGATTCGATTCTTGAGAAACTTTTACCAAGTATACATCCTGATTGTATTGAAACTAATTGGTTTTTACAAAAGTATTTGGCTCAGTTGTGTAAATAATTATATTTTTCTGTTACACTGAGTGTATTATAATTTTTTGATATTTTTAAATACTAAAATAAATTGTCTTGATGCAGTTCTTAAAGTTTAATTTGCATCAAGAAGTGATCATCCTGTTTGGAATGATTTAAAATCCCCTTAATTTGGGGTACCAATTCATGTTGCTGATAAAGAAGTAGATAATTGGAAGAGAATTGTAATTCTCATTTTCCCAGTTCACTTTGTGATTTTACTTTTAATGGAGGCTTCTCATTATTAAGCCTAATGTAGTGAAAAAACTAGCAGATGGTATGATTAAGCATAAAAGTATCATTCTCTACTAAGCTAATTTAGCATATACCACCCAATTAAAACAAAAATTTTAAAGTAGGTTCTCTTCTGTGGATTATGGTACTATGCTCTATCCCCTTTTAAAATTATGAAGCAATAATTACTAATATAAATCTCTTTCTCTGGTTGTTTCTGAATTTCCACAAATTTGGTATATTTTAGGGACTAGCTGATGTCCATTTTGCCATAAAGCTATTGTTCTAGGTGCCCATTTTATTATATCTACCTAGTTTGCATTTTTAAAATGTGTTAATCTGGGTGATATTAGCAGATCATCAATAAAAAAATAAAATTTGTTACTGAATAAAATGGAAATCAATTGTTTGCTTTTTAGTTGAAAAAAATGGAAATAGTAAATAAAGAACAATGAGGATTTTTTTATGAAAAAATATGTTCACAAGGTACTTTTTGTAAAAATGTATTTTAGTTGTCAAAAGACCTTTATTTTATTATATATGGTGCCTAGAATTGAACCTGCTACCTCACAACTGCTAGGCAAATGCTCAACCATTGAATTATAACCCCAGTCCACCAAGGTACTTTTTAAAGCAAAATGTTGAATTTTTCTTTAAACTGTGACCATAATAAAGATAATTTGCCTATAATTTTGATAGACCTATTCTGTTCCCTTAATAATGTACCTTCAACCCTCTCCAATGTCATTAGGTTCTTATTTTTAATTTTTAACTATTACAGGTCATGCTATGTTAAATGCCTAGGGATTAAAATTTTGTGTTGCTTTAAAAAAAAGAAATGAGCATATTTTCCTGTATTTGATATAGTAATAACATTAAAAATTACATACTCTGAAATATCTGAAGGTTATTCTCAGACTTTAGATAGTCTTTCTTTTCTTTTTTCTTTTCTTTATTATTTTGGTGGTGCTGCAGATTGAACCCAGAGCATTGTGCATGGGAGGCAAGCACTCAACAATTGATCTATAGCCCCAGTCCCTGAAAGTCTTATTTTCAGAAAAGAAAGTATAAATGAAATATTGGACATAGCATTAGTATTCTTCCAGTTTATTTTCTTGAATATATCAGATAGTTTTTTCTCAACTGCTAGCAACCTAAACAATTATAGGTCATTTAAGTAGAATATGGTATTGAGTGCCCTACAGAATTTTTGCAATGCCCTTGGAACATGTGTGGATACTATGTAATCATAAGTGTACTGAACAGAAGAAGATTGCCATACCACATGACAGTGTTCTAATGAAACATGATTCCGAACAGTACTATGGCTAGCACTTGAGATTCCAGGAACAGAGATACCCTCTTCTCAGATGTACTAGGAGAACAAAACTGTTACAGGTCCAATTTCATGTATGTGATTGTCCTCTCTTGTTCATCTGGTCTTACTTAGAAAAGGGTTGGAGTAAGTGTAGTCATTCTCTGGTTTTTGCCACACTTTAATTTTCTTCTTATTTTTCTCTTTCTCTCTTTTTATGTGTGCGTCCATCTTCTCTTGTGACAGTCATACTTTGGCAGGGTATCAAAAGCATATATGGGTCCCAAAGGGTTTATTGAAACCCTTGATCTTTTTCATAGAGTTGATTGAATTGTAGTATATTTATGTCAGGAAAGAATAAGTATGTGAATCTTAGATTTTTGGATGGACATTTGGTTTTTTTCTTCTGTGTGTGTGTCTAGAAGTCTAAGTAACAGCATGCTATATCTTTTTTCCTCCAACCTAAAGTGTCTACTGGATCCAGTCCATTGGGATTATGACTGGAAAGTATCAAGAGCATTTTTCTGTTCTTGAGACTACTTTTTAATTCCTCCCGCAACCATGTAGAAAGCATCTTATCTGGGCTCCTTGGAGCAACCTGGATTTGGCTATGTGTGGGTTTAAGCATTTATAAGTGTGTATGTTCCTTGAACTTTGTGTCTTTTCTTGTTTGTCCAGTAAAGGTCAGAAACCAAAGATTAAAAGTCATAATACTGAATAAAGCACTAGACAGTAAACTGTGTCTAACTCCAGAAGAAGGTGGCTTTTGTCATATCATTGAAACTATTTCTGTAGCATAGTACAAATTATAGAGACCATATTCTAGAAGTGTGGTGATTGTGTCTTTATGATGAATAACTTATTCATTTGATTTGTGGTGCGGCGCCTGAACCCAGGCCTTGTGCTTGAGAGGCAAGCACTCTGTGAACTGAACTATATTCTCAGCTCTTACTATTTTTTGAATTTCTATTAATATTTCTATTAATATACTCAGTTGACAAACTGCTTTTTTAATGAATGACTGATTCCTAATGTACCTCTCAATTTCAATTTTATTTTATTTTCATTAATTAATTAATTAATTATTTGCAGTGCTGGGGATTGAACCCAGGGTCTTGTTCTTGCAAGACAAGCACTCTACTGACTGAGGTATCTCCCCTACCCCAGTTTCAATTTCCAAAAGCAGGATTTACCCTATTCTCCTGTAAAACTGTTGGCTTTCTTGCATTTGTATCTCTGTTATGGTACATTTCTGTGTGTTGAGCAACAAAGGTGGGAGGCCTCTTGTAACGTCTGTTCTTCTACCTTAAGTTTCTTATTTCATTTCAAATGTTATTGAATACCTTCTCATACTGTTCAACAGTTACTTCTATAACAACTTCTTAATCTGAATCTATTGTTTATTATTGTTTCTGCTTTTTCTAATATCCTTATGATGTTCACTATTTCCAATTGAATCTGAATTTTGTGGTTTGGTACACAAAGACATGTCTAATCTTTTCACTGTCTTCCTGTCCAGCCTCATATCTTTTTTTTTTGGGGGGGGTGCTAGGGATCAAACCCAGGGCCTTATGCTTACAAGGCAAGCACTCTACTGACTGAGCTATCTCCCCAGCCCCCAGTCTCATCTCTCTTGATTTCTTCATCAGCTCTCCCTGCTCAAAGGATTCCTGAAATTCAAATTACTTTTATTTAATTCAACAAAATTGTTCATCTTTGAACATATTTATTCCTCTACTTGAAATATTTTGTCCATTCCTCCATCAGGCACATTCCTATTAATCATTGATTTAGTACTTTTTAAAGTAGTTTTCATTCTTTAGTACCTCTGATTCCCATTGTATGCCAGACATACAATGCACAGTATGTTTTACCATTATTGCTGTGCATCTGCAGTTGAACAGTTTGCCCTACTTCCTTTTGCAAATTCTGAACCTTTTTGGTGTCTCTGGGAATTGATAAGGCATAGATACTAAATTGATATCTGCTGCTACACTTAATTGTATGAAATCATGTGATAACTCAAGTCCATATATCTCAATATATGTGAGATCACAAGTCTGTGAATCCAGAATAACTCCTTGATCTTTACCTTGATTACAAGATTTTTAATCTGTAAGGAAAATCAGTGTGTTTTGGGATCATCTGTGTATATATACATAAATATTTGTTTGTATGATGTAAAATCAAAGAATGGTTGCAGAACATGTTAATGGTAAAATAGGCATTAGAACTGGGAAAACATTTTATAGATATAAACACATTATTTCAGCTTAGTTTTTCACTTTTCTTTCCTCTGAGAAATTATCTTTTTTAATATTCTCTGCAAATAATTTGAATTATCCTTCTCAATTTTACTTATGCTTCTTTCAGTTTAGGTGATATTTTCTACTAAAGTTAATGTTGCTTGTTTTTGCTTCTTTCTCTGTGCTACCTAATTTACATTTTTCTAAAACTTGGGTGACTGAGACTGATTTTGCTTCTCTGAATGGAGGAGAAATGTGTTTGTAAATGCATACACAGCGACACACACACACACACACACACACACACACACTCCCTTTTGAGATTTTAAAATTTGCAGTGTTTACTGATAAAAAATATTTTGGATGCTGAGTAATGACTGAGAAGGGAGTGGAAAGAAAACATTTTAAACATGACTTATTGACATGAACTGGTGATTGCTGAGTAAATATGCACCAAAAATTATATGGTTTTAAGTTTTTAAATGTATGTTTTCTTTTTCCTTTTGTGTCTTGTGCATTTCCCAAACCTACAGTCTGTAGGTTGACAGTAAGAGACCTGCTGGTCAGATTTTGGTGCTTGGATATCAAATACAACAATCACTATAGATTTCAAGCAGCAGGAACTGAGATGTCTGTTGGTATTTTAATCCAAAAATAGCATTTTAAAATTTTATATAACCATGCTTTAAAGTATGAGGAAAGAGCTTAGGGAAGAGCATGAGGTTAAATATATTGATTCAGTAGTATATTGGTCCAGTATTTCTTGTTAGACTTTGAAGTAAAACATAGAAAAATAACATTATCAACAACAACAATAAATGCTTTCCTTCTCTAGAGATAATCTCTTGCTCTATTATATGAATTTTTGATAGTAAATGATATTTCAACCACTCATAAAAAAATAGAGAAGTTGAAAGCTGGGTGTTAAACCTAAACTGAAAAATTTTGTAATTTTTTATATTCATTTAAGCTGTACATTAAAGGGTTTAATGAGTTGTATAATTTATTTTTGTTAATAACAACACAGTAATTTTGAGTTTTTGCCAAAGTGTAAAAACCATTGATTGATAAATCTTGAGAAATAAATTAAGTAATGCTTTTTATATAGTTTATGTTTATAATAACCCTGTTAATTAAAATTAGTAACCTGGTGACCTTGTGGTCTTTGGGCATTTGTGTTTCTTTGGTGAAAGGAAAATTATTTTTTCTTTGTTCTCGTTTAGATACTATCCATCCACTAATAACATATTTGTAGTTTTCAGCTAGAATGTTTCATGTTCTGTTGGATGTATATGAATAGTGTTCGACAAGATCTTACCTGTTGGTTATTAGTACATTTTTTAATGGAGAGATACCAATGATTAATATCGCTCCATCTTTTCTCAACAATTTCAAATAAGTGAGAAAGAAAAAACTACTGAAACTATTTGTTTTTAAAAATTTTATTTGTTTTGGACCTTTATTTAATTAATTTATTTATATGTGTGCTGAGAATTGAACCAAGTTCCTCACACATGCTAGGCAAGTGCTGTAGTACTGAGCTTCAACCCTTCTGTTTTCTTTAAATATATATAATTGACTGAAATATTTATGTACAATTATCATATGAATAGGATCTTCTGTGAGAGAAATATTTGACATACCTGTAACAAAACAACAAATATTTCCATTTTGCTGTTTTTCTCAAATGGTAGAAACCAAATCTAAGTCTCACTGGAGGTCTGTTGTAGGTATCTTGTATGCAGCTCATAAATGCCCTTGTTAAATCTCCTGATGATTCAGACATCAGGATTGGATCAGAAATGAATTTAGGCATTGTGGATTGAAAGAAATATTGCCAGTAAGTGTCCTGCAGTCTCCTTATTATATTAAAGTAGAAGAGTACTTGAATGCCAGAAATTTAGATAAATGGTCCTCAAGAATAAATTATCTGGGGAAAAGACTTGAGCATAACAATCTATTTTTGAAATTAGGTGATAAGATTTGAGTATTATTTACCACTTTATAGTTTAAATGCTTTAAATGTGTTGAATGGTTGGTTTATTATTTATGGTTTATTCATGATTTTTGCATAATTATAAATCATTCATCATAATTGTTATTTAATATCTCTAGAATTTAAAGCATATTAAGAATGATAGCCTGGATATCCAACTTAAAGCATTTGATAACCATAAGGAAGATGATTTTGTTTGAGTTCTTCCATCACCTGAAGATATTAGAGTTGAGCTCGAATATCCTTTTTTTTTAATGTGAGGCACATCCCTCCCATCCTAGTGCTTTGCTTCTAGCACTAGGAATTTGGTAGCTTCCACCCATTGACTCCTCCTTCCTGCATATTGGGTTCATACTCATGTAGGCTCCTTGTTCTACCTGTAGGTCTACACTTTTCCTAAGATCCACCAGGTTCATATCCTCTACTAGTTCTTCTTCATGGTAGATAATACCTGCCACCAGCTCTGCTATTGAATATAAGTTTCTTATATTCTAGTTATTAACCTCTTTGCAAATATACATTTGTTCTATTTCTCCCATACTTTGGGTTGTTTCTTCACTTTGGTGATTGTTTCTTAAATTGCAGAAGATATTTTTCTTTGATTTAATCCCATTTGTCTATTTTGATTCTGTTTCCTGTACTTTTGAATTCTCTTCAAGATTCCTTGCCTATTCCAGTGTCCTAAAGTGTTTTCCCTATGTTTTATTCTAGTAATTTTAGGAGTTTAATCATTTAAAGTTGATTTTTTTAAAACTGATGGGTAATAGGGACCTAATTTATTTTTTCTCTGTGTGAAAACCCAATTATTAATGCCATATAATGAAGAGAACTGTCATTTTCCCTAAGACCTTTCTTATCATCTTAGTTAAAAAAAAATCAGTTGGCTGTGGATATGTGGGTTTATTTGTAGGATCTCTATTTTGTTCCACGGGTCTGTATTTTTTATGCAATACCCAGTGTAACAACATTTTTAAATTTTTTTTATTGTTGATGGGGCCTTTTATTTTATTTTTTATATGCGGTCCTGAGAATCAAACCCCAGTGCTTCCACATGCTAAGCAAGTGCTGTACCACTGAGCCACAACCCCAACCCATAAAAACTTTTTGACCTATGCTTAGCTATATCCCTGCTCCCCACGTAAGCTTTCTAAACCGACAACTACTAGTGCTACTGACCTTTTAAAGAGTCATTATGAAGCTTAATGTAGCCACTAATCCCATTCCATTAACTTTCGTGGTAATAGTAATTATCCTATGTATCTTGTTAATTTTAATTTTAGATATTATTGAGTGCTTTATTAAGTTCTTAAATAGAGACTTGGTAAATCATGAATAAATATGAAGATGTATTATGCTCCCCTTCTGTTTTCGTATTCCATGATTGTTTTTTCTTTCAGCATATGTAATTTTTGAGATTTAAATCTGTAATTGTTTGCTTCACTTTCTTGGTGTGATTTAATTCTAAAACATTGAGCTGATGGCTTCAGAATGATTTAGAAAGCTTATTAAGTTCTTTATGAAACCTTATTGGTACTTTTTAATAATTTGTTATTGTTATGGCAGTTATTTATAGATTCAAAGATTAGTGAGCATGGTATGGATGGCTTAATGTAATTATGCAAACTGGGATGCATTAAGGCATTAGGTACCTTTAGTTAATAGGCAAATAGAAGTGCCAAGTAAAGCTTATAGGCTAAATTCTCCACAAGGTTTACAGGAAGGAAGATGACTTAATTTTTTTGTTGTTGTTTCATACAGTGTTAGTAGAAACTTCAGAGTAGTGATAATTTTGGGGGAAAGATTGCTTGTTTTTTAACCTCTTCTAGCTGTATGGTGCAAGCTAAGAGAAATTAGTTGGATTAACTATATGAAATTGTTGAAATTTTACTCTTTTTGATATACAAAAACTTTATATGTTTCTACTGAATATTTATTTCCTAAACAAATAAAGGAAACTCATCAAGAAATGTCTTTATTTAGTAGTTGAGAATGAATGTTAGTACTTCTATTTCTCTACTAGCTTGTCAAATAATTGAAAAGGAGGACAAATCTCTTCAATTGAAATCTATTTATCTCAATATTACTTATAGCTCCCAAATCTTTCCATAGAAGATGGCCTTGGAATTTCACATGCTATGCATGTGTATGTTAACCTTTTCTGGTGATTGATGAGGAATTTGCCTGCAGAGAAACCATTGAAGTCCAGAAATCTTGTGGTTGTGATCCCAAGTTTGTTAATTTGACATATCATTGACATTAGGACTGTAGGTTGACTTCTTGTCCATTTTCTTAGTTTTCCATCAGCTTTGGCATACTGTATCTGGCAGAGAAGCAGGGAATTGTGCTCACAAAAGGGGTTTTGTATTAGTTTTCTATTATTTTTATAACAAACTAGATTTATAGGCTTAAAAAGTCCATTAAATTATCTTCCCATCTTGTAGCTTTAAAGTCCAACTTGGTTCCTGTGGGATCACAGTCAAGGCATCAGAATAGTTGTGTTCCTGTCTTGAGGCTGTAGGGAGAGCTTGCTTCCTTGTCTTTCCATTTTTAGAGGGCAACCATGTCCCTCAACTGTGGTCCCCATTTTCCATCTTTTAAGAAGCCAGTAATGGTGATGTGGGGAAAGTCATCATATTAAGTTTCTCTTACCCAGTTTCAGTGATGACAACTTTGTCCCGTGACATAATCTGGAAACATAATTTTTAGTACCCAAGTGATTTAAT
The DNA here is from genome assembly GCF_902686445.1 of Sciurus carolinensis. Classification (NCBI taxonomy): domain Eukaryota; kingdom Metazoa; phylum Chordata; class Mammalia; order Rodentia; family Sciuridae; genus Sciurus; species Sciurus carolinensis. The sequence continues at coordinate 590,456 of NW_025920149.1, forward strand.
TGACTTACCTGGATAATGCAGGTTGCCCATCCTATCACAGAATGCTTAACATTAGTTCTACTTGCAAAGTTCCTTTTCCAAGTAAGATAAAATATTCATTAGTTCCTGGAATTTGGATGAGGATGTGTTTAGCAGAATTAGAGGCTAAGACAAGTTACACTACAAAATTGCAATGCTTCACAGGTATTTAGTCCTGTTATTATTCACCTCATTACATTGTGTCATTTTCTTTTCACCATGGATTCCTTTTGCAGAAATGCCACGTTAGAGTCCTGAGGCACTGTAACTCTAATTTTTAAACCATTTTTTCTAAAATGTATAAATGTACACATTCACTAAATGTATACAGGTATGAAAAATTTTTAATCTCATTAACGTGTTTTTGTTGTCAGATCAAATTTGTTTTTCTGGTTTTGTAGGGAAAATCCTTGGGTTATGTCCTTATAAGTGCTAGGAAGAGTTCCCACTCTTTTTATTCATATATTTATTAATGTGCAACAGGTATCATAGTTGGCTGTATATTTTCCAGTTATAATATATGCTACTGTTTTTATTGCAGGGGGGATTATTCTGTGTTGTGGTTGTGTATTTTACATTCTTCTTTTAACTTAGATATATCCTTTTTAAAACCTAGGGTAAAGAGACATTGGCATTTATAACAATTTTTTATCTCTGTAACATGATACTTTTTTTTTTTTTTAGAATGAATGAGAAGCCAATGCTAGCTGGAAAAAGTAACATTTTATATGTTATTGATTTTGGGGTAATAACAGTTTATACATTGCCTGTTTAATGAGCTAAACTTTTAGTAGTTTGAAGTTTCATATATTTAAAAATATGTAGTTACTCTTGTCACTAATGTTTCACAACATACTTTTATCTGAATAATGTTTATTTTATGATGGGACATTGGGAACAGGGGAACTGTTTTCCTCATCCAAATGTTACCCAGACTTAATAAGCATCTACAAATGGATAAGAATAACATAATTTCATTACCAATAAAAAATATGTTATAATTTGTATATCTCAATGTATAATTTAAAATATAAATATATGTTTATTTTAATTGGAAAAAATTGTTATCACTGAGGAAAAATCACGTATGAAATCACACCAGTTATACAACCACATTTCACACAAAATAAGCAATTTATTTTAATTTAATTGTTGGCTCTTAGTCATTTGCCAGTCTATTCTGTGATCATATTGCCTTAGACTAATTCTTCCTTAAACAGGTTTCTTTTTTCTTTATTTTTTCTTTTTCAATTAGATAACTAATTATTTTTCATAATTTTACTGGTCACAGTGGATGGTTCGGCTCTCTGCTCCTATAACATGAGATTCAACACAGGAGAAATGATATAGTCAATGTTTTTTGTGCTAGAATTGAACTCAGGGACAGTTAATCATGAGCCACATCCCCAGTCCTATTTTGTATTTTATTTAGAGACAGGGTCTCACTGAGTTGCTTAGCACCTTGCTTTTGCTCAGGCTACATTTGAACTCTCAATTCTCCTGGTTGTGTTTGCTTTCAAATGAGGGCATTAATATTTAGAGCTTTCTATTTCAAAAATATTCTATTTTAATTTCTGCTTTTTCTGAATAATCAGTTTTACTTCTCCAAGTTTTAAAAATTTATCTTGAATCTAATGTATCTATAGAAAATAATAAATAACTTTTATAACTGAACAATTATTCATATTTTGTATTCATACTTTAATATTTTCAGTACCAATACCATTAATACTGCAATATGTTGTCATTTCAGTCTTGAAACATATTTGTATAATAGAATTATCATATGTTTATGTATATGTAGTATGTATACATACATACATACAGGTTTATGAATATATAAAGCATGTTTGTATGTATGAAAGAGAATGGTATATATGCCAGGTTGTCCTAAGTTGAGTAGGCACTGATTTTTTTTCATGTTTTTTCACATCTTTTTTACTCGGTAAGATAATTGGGTGCAGAAAAGGCAGATAACCACTTGACCTGATCATCCTCTTGGCACTTACAAATCTCTCAATTATCATTTTAAATAAACTTGTTTATATATATATATTGGTACCAGGTGTTAACCCAGGGGCACTTAACCACAAGCCACATCTCCAGCCCTTTTTTGTTTTTTACTTTTTTGGGACATAATTTTGCTAAGTTACTTAGGGCCAAGCTAAGTTTCTGAGGCTGTCCTCAAACTTGCGATCCTCCTGCCACAGCCTCCTGAGTTGCTGGACTTATAGGTGTGTATCACTGTGCCTGGCTTGTGAATGTGTTCTTGATGCAATCCCAATACACTACAATATCTCACTATTCTTGGTTGTAATCAGGATTTTTTTTTTTTGGTGGGGGTACTGAGGATTGTACTCAGGGTCTTTTGACCACTGAGACACATCTCCAGGGTCTCAATGAGTTGCTTAGCACCTTGCTTTTGCTGAGGCTGGCTTTGAACTAAAGATTCTCCTGTCTCAGTCTCCCAAGTTGCTGAGATTACAAGTGTGTGCCACCTTGTCTGGCTGTAATAGGGTTTTAAGAAGGCCAGAAGCATCTGTTGGAAGCAAATGATTGGACAGAAAGGAGCTGACTCAATGATAAAGGAGAAATTAGTGTCTGCCAAGCCTTAAGACTTGCCTAGTCTTTGCAATGTATCATTTATGCATTTGCCCATTTCAGTGCAAACAGGTTGGGACTCAAATAAGTTAAAATCTGACTTTCAAAGTTACATCATTAGAAAGGAGTTGAAAGTAAGATTTTACTATCTATTGATTTTACAAGTTATGTTAATTTCCCTTCTGCTCTCTTGGGCACTGGAGCAAAAGAGGAAGGGAAAGGAATGAGAGTAAATTGGAGGGAGTACCCTGGTGGCCATTATATATTGTCAGGGAAATGATGCTGATATCAGGTGTCCTGATTACCTGTGCAGAGAAGTTACATCTCCTATTTGGTCTTATTTTGGACCTTTACACTTTGGAAAACTGTGGTAGCTGTTTCATTTATTACTTACTTTCTTCAAATCTTTCTAAAAAAGTCATTTCCAAATTCTTTGCCATTCTTATAATATTCCTGTCATGCAAAGCTACTCTTCCTGCCCTTTCCGGTGCAGCCATTCTCCCCATCTCCCAACCACTTGTCAATCTGTGAACATCATAGCTAGCTATTTGTTCTTCAGCTTGCAAGTATCCTTCTCCATTATTGGTCCCCTGTTAGTCTGGCAGAATTCAACTGCTTCATGGTAGCTACCCCGCCATCTTTTCTCTCTTACTTTTCTCTCCCCCTGATTTGCTTTCTTTCTCCTCCTCACTTTCCACTCTCTCTAGCCTGTGCCCTTCCTCTTTCCTTTCTCTTTTCCTCTCATTTTCTCTCTTACCCTGCAGGGAGACACTGTATGCTTAATAAACTCCCTTGTGTGATTTTCTGTGTCTGTCATGGTTTTTGTGGTATTCCTTACAATTCCTTCTCATTTTAAGACTGTAAGAACCCAGGAAACCATGCTGGACATGGGAATTGACATAAGAGGGTTTATTAAGCAAACAGAGTGTCTCCCTGCAGGTTACAAGAGAGAATGAGAGGAAGAGAAAGGGCGAATGCAAGAGAGAGTGTGAAAACTGAGGAGAGAGAGAAAGCATGAGAAAAGATGGCAGGGAAGCTATCCTTAAGCAGTTGAATTTCACCAGGCTAACAGGGGACCAATAATGGAGAAGGACACTTGCAAGCTGACTGATGAACCAATAGCTAGCTAGGATGTTTACAGACTGACAAGTAGTTGGGAGGCCTGGAAAATGGCTGCAGTTGAAAGGTTGGGGGGGTGGGAGCAACAAGAAGTTGGGAGGTGAGAAAATGAAAGCAGCATAAGGGGCAGGGGAGCAGCTTTATATTACAAAGACAGTAATCAAAGTGATCGTCAGATGTATCAGGACTATAAGTTTCATGTTTATAATACTCCATGCATGCATACATACTAAATGCTTAAAAGGAGGACTTCAGTCCAGCATTTGTATCCATCTCCAGTCAAGTCCAACTTTCATTTCTAGCTGTGTTTTTCTTGCTCTACACCACCAGTTACATTTATCTATGTTGGTCATGCCTTTCAGGGATCCTACCTTGTTTTCATCATGTAGTCTTGATTGTTTTAACTTTCAGTTCTACCCATTGTTATCTCCTAGGAAATTCTTACTGGAAGTGACTGAATGACAACATGACCTTCATTGGTTAGGCATTGGAGAGACTACTTTGCATCCAGCCCTGGTCTGCTCTTTCTATGTTAATTATCTTTTCTCCCTTTACAAGGTTCAGGTTGTAATACAAAGCTGCTCCCCTGCCCCCCGCCCTTTAGCTTCCATCACAACCTAGCTTGTCAGTCTGAAAGCTGCTCTCCCTGCCTCTTTCCACTGCAGCCATTTCCCTACCTCCCAACTACTTGTCAGTCTGTGAACATTCTAGCTAGCTATTGATTCATCAGTCAGCTTGCAAGTATCCTTCTCCGTTATTGGTCCCTGTTAGCCCTGTGGAATTCAACTGCTTAAGGATAGCTTCCCTGCCATCTTTTCTCAGCTTTCTCACTCCTATTCACTTTCTTTCTCTCTCCTCCTTACTTTTCACACTCTCTCTGTGTGAGCCCTTTCTCTTTTGCTCTCATTTTCTCTCTTATCCCTGCAGGGAGACACTGTTTGCTTAATAACCCTCTTATGCAATTTCTGTGTCTGGCGTGGTTTTCGTGGGTTTCTTACAAAGGTGAGTGCCTAGAAAATGCTCAAATTTTTCTCTCTCCTGCTCCTTTGCTCTCTAACGTTATTTCATACCACCTTTACTCCAGTTCCTGTGGCTAGCCTCTGTAACATACCTCATGATGCCTAATAGCTTCTGTCTTGATCTTCTTTTTAACTGTAATATTCATGTTCCAATATATGCTCCACAAGTGGACTTACCTCCAATTCTTGACTCAGATGTTGCCTTCTTGGTGAGGCTCCTTTGAATAACTCCAATTTAGTATTGGCACATTGTTTCATGCATTTTTCCCTTGTTCTAATTCCTAATCCCCTCCTTCCCCACTCATATCACTTAACACTTTCTAACATATTGTTCACTACTCATTCCTTAATGCATGCTTGTCTTTTTCTTTCTCTATCCCTCTTGGAATTTAAATTGTTTTAGAAAAAAATTTTCATTTATCATATAATCACAAGTATCAAGAATGTTCGACAAACACAGTGGCACCAAATTAATATTCATTGATTAAATGGAATGTTTTTTCTTTTCTTTAGAATAGAAAAGTAGTAATTTCAGCCTCCTCCAGTAAATTTCTTTTTTTTTTTTTAATTTTAAACCAAAGGAAATTTGGAAGGAGATCCAAAATATTTAAATGATCTAGATTCCAATGAACTCTACCATCTGATGATTTTGGTCTGGGTGAATAATAGGCTGTTTTGTAAATTAGGTTAAAAGTTTTAGAATATAATAAAGGCAATTGAGTTTAGGATAGGTTAGGGACCTAGTTGCTGAAGTGATTCATCTGTTTTTCCTGTTTTAGTAGCAGGCATCTATGTAAGGAGGAGGAAGAGTTTTCAGTAACTTTTTTCTTTGGAAAATGTGTTTCTGGGTTTAGAATCCAGGGGTACTTCACCACTGAACTGAATACCCAGCCCTTTTTATTTTTTATTTTGATACAGGGTCTCACTAAGCTGCTGAGGCTAGCATCAAACTTGTGATTCCCATGCCTCAGTTTTCTGAGGCTTGTTTGTTTCCTGAAGTTGCTCCTTCTTTGGGTATTCAGTTTTTAAATTGAGGTGAAATTTGTAATCAAACATTAACCATTTTAATGTGAACAATTCCGTACATTCACTGTGTTGTGCAATCATAATCTCTAACTGCAAAACATTTTCCTTAGTCCAAAACTAAACCCTGTATACTTTGAGCAGTTCCCTACTGTAACTACCCCCAGTCCCTGGCAATCTCCACTCTGTTTTGTTTCTGTGATTTTGCCTCTTCTGAATATTTGTATAAATGGAAACAAATGTGTATTTTTATGTCTGGTTTCTTTTATTTAGTTTAATATTTTGAGAACATATTGTAGTATGGTCAGGACTGTTCCTTTCAATGTCCAAATAATATTACATGGGGCTAGGAATATACCTCAGTTGGTAGAGAGCTTGCTTCCTAAGCACAAGGCCCTAGGTTCAATCCCCAGCACCCCCACAAAAAATTGCATTGTTTGTATATACTGTGATCTGCTTATCCAGTCATGCATTCATAGATACTTAGCCTTGTAAGCTCAGATCGGGCTCGGCGGGCTCAATGGCGGGACCAAATGTAAACTCTGTGAGGTCTCAGTCAGGCACATTTAGCAGCCAATAAAATGGGACAGAAAAGTGACGAAGCAAGCTTTATTGGAATTGGCCTCTCAGAGCAAATTCCCCGACTCCCGGGGTATAGGGACCCCAGAGAAATTCGTGCATGGCCCTGGCTGCCCAGGGTTTTTATAGACTAGGATGGGAAGGGGTCCTGTTGAGTGACAGGTGGTGTGAAGGTTCAGTGGAACTTTCCATCCACCTTGCTGGAACTTTCTGGTCACCTTTGGTGGGCTGGTCTTTGTTCTAGCTGCTCAGCTGTGCCCCTATAGTCGCCTAATTTCTGACCTAACATCCCAACCTTTTTGGTGATATAGGGCGCCGGAGTCTGTCTGGCTACTTCCTGCATGTTAGGGGGTGTCCAGGGGAGAAAAACGTTCGGGTTCTAGGTCGGTAGGGAGATGACTATAAGAGTGTTGGAGCATCTGGTTGTAGGTCACCCTGGCAACCTTACTTATGCGGTTCTGGGCAAACCTGAGAAGACAGGGAGCAATCCTTAGCAGAAATTCTATCACAAATAGGGGAGTAAGGGTAGGGGTCAGCCAGGTGACAAGAGTGGAGTTCAGTCATCCTGACCAGGGTCATTTAATTCTTCTTGCTTCAGCCTTTTATTTAAACATCTGAGAGTTTTGACGTTGCTTTCATTGGACCAGTTTCATTGATCCAGCAACAACATTCTTTTAGGAAGAGGCATTTTCCCCTTTGTCTGCTGTCAGATCTAGTGCTCGACAGTTCTGCAAGGAAACTTGAGCAATAAATGTTATTCATCTTTGCAGGGATGTCAGAGGGGCAGCAGATGCCTCTACTGCCTTCTGGAGTTGCTGTTCTAGCTTTCGGTTGGCAGTGACTGCAAATTAAGTCTTCTTGTTGGTATAACCTGTGTTTAGTAGAGGTCTCTATATTCCTGTCACTTAGGGCTAGATAATCATACTAGCAAGCATAGATTAAGCCTACCTATGTAGTTTAGGAGGATCTGTAGACCTTAAACTGACTAAAAACTCCTGATTCTGGCAGTTTCTCTTGATAATTAGCAGGTACATCTGACTAAGAATTTCTCTCTTGTAGCTTCCAGTCTTTATTTATTTTAGGGAGGTTAACACAAGTGTACATCTTAGGTTGCATTTAACTATTGTTTCTCTTAAATGCCAAAGAATGGCTATATTTAGGTTTTAACTGTTTTGTTAAGTGTCTAAGATTAAGCTGGTCAAATTGGCCTGTTACTGACTTTTCTTGGCCTCTGTATTTAATCTCAATTTCTAAATTTGATCTTAACCATCCAGCAAGTTAGTCTCACCAGTCATAATGTAAGAGTGCTGGGCTTTAACTTCAATGTCTATGACTTTACAGTTATTTATCCCCTTTTATCTAATTGAGGTTTACATTTTCTGTCCTATCAGTGATGCCTTACCATTTCAAGTTAATTTACAGTGTTTGCTCTTGAAGCAGTACTTCTGCAAAAATTAATCAGGCAACAGAGTTTACAAGGAAAGTACAAAATGGAATCACCAACAGTAAAACATTCCATTTGTGCAATAGGTATCCTGAATTCTGGCTGAGTTATTTATTATAGCCCCTGTTTGAGATCACAGCAATCTTTACAGCAAACATCAAACTTTTGAACAAAACTTTAAATGGATTACAGTCTGGCTTATTTTGGAGCCATTCTAACATGCAGCCAGGTGAGGCAGAGCCTTATTTCAGATAAGGCAGGGTTTTTCACAAAACACAGATTTTGAAGGTTAAGCAGAGATCAGATGGAACTCTGTTCTCTGATGGAAATGTAGTTCTAAAGAGTTACATTAGCAATCTTTATATATGTCTTATTATCAGGTTAAAGATTACATAAGCGTTATTCTTTGTTTTCAGGAAAGTTTCAGAGACTAGGACATCTATGCAACTTTTCACAGTTGCAAAGTGCAATGTTAGCATCTCTGTGTTGCTTTCATGGAAGTCCACTGTCCAAAGTTACTGTAAGGCAGGCAGGAACAAGAGAAGGGAACTGAGAAAACACTGGCTATCTGGCAAAGGAATTCCTTCCTGCCTGAGAGCTGTGTGCCTGAGATCAATGTCAGAGCTCATAGGATTCTTGCACAGTTTTCCCAGCGAGGGTACTGCCACAGCAGCCAAGCATCTTGTGCCCCTGCACAGGAACATTCCTAGGTACTAGTTTACATCCTGTCTCATATACATATAACCAACTTAGTTATATGCAAACTTGTTGAAATTTGCCCTTTATTTACACAGAACTTTTTAGCTCTTGACTTTTGGGGGCCCCAAAATGGAATAACAAGGGAGCTGACTGGAGGCTGGAACATCTTCACAGCAACCAGAGCCCAGACGGAGCAGGGGCAAGGTCTGTGGGGTGCCCACGGACAGACCTCTTGAGGAACAGAGAGTGTAGATTGGAACGGAATATGGGGAAAAACCCAGGGAACTTAACACACTTTGAAGCGGTATGGACCAGAGTAGAGCTGAGTGGGACGGATTGGAATCTCCTGCTTCTTCTGAGGAGGGGGTGGGTCTCAACCCCTAATTGGGAGAGCCTGAAAAGCCCCCTCCTGGGTTTTGGCACCAAATATAAACTTAGACGGGCTCGGCGGGCTCAACAGCAGGACCAAACGTAAACTTGGCAAGTCTGGGCAGGCACATTTAGCAGCCAAATAAAATGGGACAGAAAAGTGGCTGAAGCAAGCTTTATTGGAATTTGGCTCTCAGGCAAAATTCCCACACTCCTGGGGTATAGGGACCCAGAGAAAATCGTGCATGGCCCTGGCTGCCCAGGGTTTTTATAGACTAGGATGGGAGGGGGTCCTGTTGAGTGACAGGTGGGTGTGAAGGGTCAGTGGAACTTTCCATCCACCTTGCTGCAAACTTTCTGGTCACCATTTGGTGGGCTGGTTTTTGTTCCAGCTGCTCAGCTTCTTTGTTCCAGCTGCTCAGCTGTACCCCCTACAGTCGCCTAATTTCCAACCTAACAGGCCTGTCTCTACCCTTTGGCTAATGTGTATGCTACTTCTGAAAGCATGTGTTCACATACATTTGAGTACCTGGTTTCATTTCCTTTGGGTATGCACTTAGGAGTAGAATTGTGTCATATGATAATTTTGTTTCCTTTTTGAAACATTGCCAAACTGTTTTCCACAATGACTGAGTATTTTACATTCCCATCAGTAATGTGTAATGATTTAGTTTCTCTGCATCCTTACCAACACTTGTTATTTTCTATTGTTTTGATAGGTGTTGATTTAAAACTTAGTTTAAAAAAACTTTAAGGTTGGGACTGGGGAGATAGCTCAGTCAGCAAAGTGCTTGCCTTGCAAGCACAAGGCCATGGGTTCAATTCCCAGCACTACAAAAACAAACAAACACCAAAAAAAGAGAAACTTCAAGGTTTTATTGATAAGTTTCCTTTTATGAGGGTTTGACTGTATATAACAAAGAAAATAAAGTATACAAAGACCTTATAGAAGAAAAAAGATTGAATTGAGTAGGGATATCTCAAGATACAAATGATACTTAATTTTAAAAATTATAGTAAATGGTAAATAGGATTTCCAAGTTTGATTGAAAGGCTTGCAGTTTTACATGAAACATAGATGTGTAATGAATTACTCTCTATTATAGAGTATTATGTGTGTTAATAGTGAAATACCTATAAGATATTTGTTTAATTAAAATTGAGTTAACTACTTAAACTGCCATGATATTTTCATTCTAAAATAATTGTCACCAAAAATTTAGAAAATGATCAAAAGAAAAATTATCCCCCCTAAACTCCACTACCCTACTCTGTTCATGGTAGAATTTGGATATATTTTCTTTTATCCCTTCAAAATTTATGTTTTATTAACAATGTTCATGACAATACATATACAGACTACAGTCCATACAACATATTTCATGGTGTTAAATTTGTTTTTTATTGTCCATCTTCACTAACATTATAGTACTATATTTAATAATTATATTCCAACTCTTAGGCATGATAAAGCCTGTTGGTTTAGGTTGGAGCAATCAGAACAGACTTCCTGAAGGAAGCCTATTCACTCACTCTCCCTATACACACTTCATTTCTTAAGTGTCATGACTGCTTTTCTGAAGTGATTTCTGTGACTTCCCAGATCAGGATTGAAATTGCAGTTCCATCCCACAGTGCCCTTTGTCACAGCACTGGTTTGTGATTCTAATCAAGTTCTTATTTGTGTGAGTGTTTACTATTTTCTTCCTGTCCTGTCAGGCTGTAAGCTCACCATGGACTGAAGTTATGGTTGTCTTTGTGATTATGGTTGTCTTTGTGCTAGATTAACTTCCATCAGTGCTGTGTGTGCTGCCCATTGGTTCTTAATGAGCATGTTAGATTACTAGTGAGGTGACAAACAGACAAAGGAAAACCAGTTTGAACATTGAGGTGCTGCTAGGTCTTTGGGAAAGTTTGTGGATTTGGAAACTAAAGAATGGTGAGAGTTTTCTTCATTTTGGAGAGGGATGAAGAGAAAAATGGGGCAGTGTCACTGGAAGATAAATCTAAAGAGCTGTGTTTATACTAAGGAGTTCTTTATTTGCAAAATTTAAATAATTACATTTTCTTGTGTCACTTTTGTATAAATGGAATGAATTTAGTGTTTCAAGTTACATTCTGTCACAAATTTTGGAACATTTTTAATAAGTATACAAAATATGACCTATGTTTTAGCATGGTACTCCATTATTGGGTACCTCCTTGTTGAAGGAAGTGAATACTAATAAAAAGACTGATTCAATCACCTAGATGATTGAGAAGACCTGAGTCTAGGTTAGTTCCATGGGAGTAAAGTAAATACAGGAGATATTTGTATACTCAAGTAGGTAAGCATTAGCTGATAGACTTTGGAAAGAAAATAGCATAGAATAACAGATTTCTAGAGGGAATTAAGTTGATGTCTATAGATTTGGGGTGAACATAAATGGATTTTGTTTTTCTCCTATTGATTTGAGATACTTTTATGGAGGTGCACTATAGGTATATCATAGGTTGTCAGAGTTTTTTTTTTTAATATATGCAAAGCCAAATAGTAAATATTTCATCTTTGTGAGCCATATGGTCTGTATCATCTATTCACCCATGCTGTTGTGTGAAAGAAACCACAGATTCTATGTAAACCAATGGTTGTGATTATGTTCCTATAATAGTCTATATACAAAATCAGGTGGCACATGCCACTTGACCCACTGTGTTTTGTTTTCCAACCCCTTGGTTATATTGCTGAGCTTTTATTTCAGAGTATATGAAGTCATATTGGATTCTGTTGTGTAATATGTAATTTCCTTCAATGATGGTCACTGATGGAAAGTAGAACTATAAGCCAGGCATGGTGGCACAAGCCTGCATTCTCTGTGACTTGTGAGGATTTAGAGTTCAAAGTCAGTCTCAACAAAAGTGAGGTGCTTAGTAACTCAGTAAGACCCTATCTCTAAATAAAATACAAAATAGGACTGTAGATGTGGCAGAGTGGTCGAGTACCCCCAAGTTCTTTCCCCAGTACCAAAAAAAAATGTAGAACTATAGAAAAGGACTTTTGTATTTAGGTTTTATTATCCAGTTTTTAGAATTTTTGACTAAGTAGTGTTAAACAAAATTTATAGGAGGCCATTATTTTCAAGTGAGCTTCTGCACTGGGCCCCAACAAACAAGAGGAGAATGGAGCAACTCATTTTGGGTACTACATAATGAAACTGGACTTTGAAATGGTCCAGTATAAATAACAAAAAAAAATAAAAAAACAGGAAATTTCCAGAAGCCAATCAGAAGGGACTCAGTTAACCTAACCTGGCAAAATAAGAAATTAATACACTGATAAAAATGCATAACTTTAAAACAGTTCACTTTTTGATCCTTATTTTTGCTTTCTTCACCTCTTTTCTGCCTATAAAGTTAACATCCTGTGCTTAGCTCATTGGATCACCTTTTCTACATTCTTTTGAAGAGATGCTACCTGATTCATTAATTTTTTTAAAAGTCAAAAACACCTTTAGATTTGTTAAAATTCTGCTTCTTTTAAAAAATCAGTGTCAAACTAAACAGGACAGAGAGCGTGTATAGTAAAACCTATAATAAGAATTTAGATTAAAATATCTAAGTTGAGCAGTGGGAAGAGTAAATGTAGGAGTCTGTCAAAGGGTAATTTGGTAGAAGTTCAGTGATTAGAGATTTTATGAGCACTAAGAGTGGACTTGTTGAACATGAGTGGGAAAACATGGAATTGTAAGCTTCATGTCTTGTTTAAAGACCTTTTAGGATTAGGTCTTATTCTGCAAAGCACTCTACAGCACAAGCTTTGGAAAGAAATAATGAAAATCTAAATAATGTAGAAATTATCAATGAAGCCAGGGGAAAAGCATCAATTCTAGATTCAGACTACCTGGTTTGAATCTTATCTCTTACTTTTTTGACTTGCAGTATATCTTCTGTCTCTTTCAGATTAGCTTTAATTTTCTCATCAGATAAAAGATGATTAGTGGCTGTTTATAGGATTTATAGAATTATTGAGAGACATTGTAGTGTATCTGATTCACAGTACTCCATGAATGACAACCATTATATTAATAATATTTTATTTAAGGTTTTTCAAGATGGCCATCTAGAGGGCGGCTGCATTTCATGTTGCTCCAGGACACAGGATTCAAAAGAGGAGATAGTGAGAGACTTGGGACCAACTCAAAGCCGCCGGGTGAGTCTCTCCCGTTGGGGAGGTGTCCCGGATGGGATGGTAGCCCTGGAACGCAGGGAATTTTGTGAAGTAGAGTTGCCCGGCTAGATGTCCCTCCCCCCACTGGAGCGGTAAACTTGGACAACTGGGAACATCATAGAGGAGGTGGCTCAGCACAGTGCTTGGACTCGGAGCAACCACTGGGGCTCCGGGCAGCTGCCTGAGGAGGAGCTGCGTGGCAAGCTGTTTGGACTCAGAGCAACTGCTTCTGAACACCGGGGGGCTGCCCGGAGGAAGAGGAGAAGCGTGGCGGATCGCTTGGTCTAGGAGTGACTACATCAGAGCTACAGGTAGTTGCCAGAGGAGGAGCTTCATGGCAAGCTGTTTGGACTCAGAGCGATCACTTCTGAACACCTGGGGGGTGTCCAAAGGAATAGGAGAAGCACAGAGGGTCGCTGGGTCTAGGAGTGACTGCATCAGAGCCACAGGCAGTTGCCAGAGGAGGAGGAGCACGGTGGGTCCCTTGGTCTCCAAGCGACCACTCCTGAACACCCAGGGGGTATACCCTAAGGAGGAGGAGGAAGAGGGTGGGTCACTTGGACTAGGAGTGACTGCCTAGGGCTATGGGCAGTTGGCGGGAGGAGGAGACGTGAAGGGAGTTGCTTGGACTCTAGTGACTGCATCAGAACACCAGGTGGCTGTCCAGCGGAAGAGGTGTGTGGCAGGTCTCTGGGTCTCGGAGCTACTGTATGGGGCTCCAGGTGGTGGCTCAGAGGAGGGGGTGCATAGCCAGGTGATTAGGTGCAGAGCAGGGTCCCAGGACCTAGGTGGTTTGTTGCTGGAAGAGCCGCACAGAGACACGCCTAGGGGTGGAGCAAAATTTCCAGGACTGCGGACAGATTTTCTGAGGAGAGGCAGCCTAAGGAGACTCATCTGCGAAGGGTGAGGCTCCCAGGCCCAGGAGGTAGGTCCGGGCCCCTGGGAATGTTGGAGAGGAAGGCAGCCCAGCCCAGGTGGTAGATGTAGATTGAGGGGAAGCTCTAAGAGGGGAACCTCTAGGAGGGGAACTGACCAGCGAGACCTCCCTACTGGGTGACTCTTCCCCATCGGATGAGGTTTTCCCACAAGGACAGTAAAACAAGAGACACAGGCACAAACAGGCCTTGCCTCAGCCCACAGCCTAGTTCCCCTTTGGATGACCATTGGTTAACAAGTATAGGCACCTCTGCCCACTATCAGGGAATATACCCCACCTGAGGATCACCAACACTAGAGAGGCAGCTTCCTTGTGGAGCACCGCATTATCAACTTCTTCCAAGACTGCAGGCTATGGAAGGATAAGAGGGGATATATTAGTAATCTTCAGAGATATTATAAGTCAATAGAGGAAATCTACAATATCTTAATGACCCACTGATTCCTGAACAATATGAGAAAACAAGGGAAGAAAATAACCCAAACAAATCTAGATGTTACATCAATAAAATCCAACGACAGCATGGCAGAAGAAATGACAGAAAGGAAGTTCAGAATATACATAAATAAAATGATCAGGGAAGCAAACGATGAGATGAAAGAGCAAATGCAGGCATTAATGATGAGATGAAAGAGCAAATGCAGGCATTGAATGACAGCACCAATTGACAGTTAAAAGAGCAAATACAGGAAGCAAAAGATCATTTCAATAAAGAGTTAGAGATATTGAAAAAAACAAACAAATCTTTGAAATGAAGGAAAAAATAAAACAAATTAAGAACTCCATAGAAAGCATAACTAATAGGATAGAACACCTGGAAGACAGAACCTCAGATATTGAAGACAAAATATTTAACCTGGAAAACAAAGTTGAATAAACAGAGAAGATGGTAAGAAATCATGAACAGAATCTCCAAGAACTATGGGATATCATGAAAAGGCCAAATTTGAGAATTATTGGGATTGAGGAAGGCTTAGAGGAACAAACCAAAGTAATGAACAATCTATTCAATGAAATAATATCAGAAAATTTCCCAAATCTGAAGAACGAAATGGAAAATCAAGTTCAAAAGGCTTATAGAACTCCAAATACACAAAATTACAACAGACCCACACGAAGGCACATTATAATGAAAATAACTAACATACAAAATAAAGACAAAATTTTAAAGGCTGTGAGAGAAAAGAACCAAATTACATTCAAGGGAAAACCAATACGGATATCAGCAAATTTTTCAATCCAGACCCTAAAAGCTAGAAGGGACTGGATCAACATTTTTCAAGCTCTGAAATAAAATGGATGCCAAACAAGAATCTTATACCCAGCAAAACTTACCTTCAAATTGACGATGAAATAAAATCATTCCATGATAAACAAAAGCTAAAATAATTTACAAAAAGAAAGCCAGCATTACAGAACATTCTCAGCAAAATATTCCATGAGGAAGAGATAAAAAACAAAGAAGCAAATCAGTGAAGGGAGGAAATATCCTAAAGGAACTGTCAAATAAAGGAGGAACCAAATTGTCTCAAAAAAATAAATAAGTAAATAAAATTTAAAAAATTAACAAAATGACCGGGAATACAAATCATATTTCAATAATAACCCTGAATGTTAATGGCCTGAATTCAGCAATCAAAGGACATAGACTGGCAGACTGGATTAAAAAGAAAGATCCAACATTATGCTGCCTGCAAGAGACACACCTCATAGAAAGTGATACCCATAGACTAAAGGTGAAAGGATGGGGAAAAACATACCATGCCCATGGACTCAGCAAAAAAGCTGGAGTATCCATCCTCATTTCAGATAATGTGGACTTCAAGCCAATGTTAGTTAGAAGGGATAAAGAAGGACATTTCATACTGATTAAGGGAGGCATAAATCAGCAAGATATAACAATCATAAACATCTATGCCCCAAACAGTGGCTCATCCATGTATGTCAAACAAATCCTTCTCAATTTTAGAAACCAAATAGACCATAACACACTAATACTAGGTGATTTTAACACGCCTCTCTCACCACTGGACAGATCTTCCAAACAAAAATTGAACAAAGAAACCATAGATCTCAATAACACAATCAATATTTTAGACTTAACAGACATTTACAGATATACCATCCAACGAAGAGCGAATACACTTTCTTCTCAGCAGCACATGGATGCATCTCTAAAATAGACTGTATTTTATTCCACAAAGCTAATGTTATAAATTACAAGAAGGTAGAGACACTACCTTGTATTCTATCAGATCATAAGGGATTGAAGCTAGAAATAAAAGAAAGAGTAAAAAACAGAAACTACTCCAACTCCTGGAGATTAAACAATATGTTATTATATGATGAATGGATAACAGAAGATATTAGGAAGGAAATTAAAAAAATTCTTAGAGGTAAATGAGAACAAAGAAACATCATATCAAAATCTCTGGGACACTATGAAAGCAGTACTTAGAGGAAAATTTATTTCATGGAGCACATTTAATAAAAGAAGTAAAACTCAAAACATAAATGACCTAACACTACATCTCAAAGCCCTAGAAAAAGAACAGACCAACACCAAAAGTACTAGAAGTAAGGAAATAGTTAAACTCAGAGCTGAAATCAATGAAATTGAAACAAAAGAACCAATACAAAAAATTGACAAAATAAATAGGTGGTTCTTCAAAAAAATAAACAAAATTTATAAACCTTTAGCCACACTAACAAAGAGAAGATGAGAGAAAACTCAAATCACTAAAATTCAGAATGAAAAAGGAAATATCACAACATACATGATTTAAATACAAAACATAATTAGAAGCTACTTTGAAAATCTATACTCCAACAAAATAGAAAATTTCAAAGACATCAACTGGTTTCTAGAGACATATGAATTGCCTAAACTGAACGAGGAGGACATACACAATTTAAATAGACCAATTTCAAGTAATGAAATAGAAGAAGTCATCAACAGCCTACCAACAAAGAAAAGTCCAGAACCAAATGGGTTTTCCAGCCGAGTTCTACAAAACCTTTAAAGAAGAGCTCATTCCAATACTTCTCAAAGTATTCCATAAAATAGAAGAGGAGGGAACCCTCCCTAACTCTTACTATGAAGCCAATATCACCCTGATAAATAAAACCAAGCGAGACACATCAAGGAAAGAAAATTTCAGACCAATATCCTTAATGAACATTGACGCAATAATTCTAAACAAAATTTTAGCAAATCGCATACAAAAACATATTAAAAAGATAGTACACCATGATCAAGTGGGTTTCATCCCAGGGATGCAAGGTTGGTTCAACATCAGGAAATCAATAAATGTCATTCACCATATCAATAGACTTAAAGTCAAGAATCACATGATTATTTCAATAGATGCAGAAAAAGCATTTGATAAAATACAGCTTCCCTTCATACTCAGAACACTAGAAAAAATAGGGATAGTGGGAACATTCCTTAACATTGTAAAGGCCATCTATGCTAAGCTCATGGCTAATATCATTCTAAATGGTGAAAAATTGAAAGCATTCCCCTACAAACTGGAACAAGGCAGTGATGCCCTCTGTCTCCACTTCTTTTCAATATTGTCGTTGAAACTCTAGCCAGAGCAATTAGACAGAACAAAGAAATTAAAGGGATATGAATAGGAAAAAAGAACTCAAACTATCTCCATCTGCTGATGATATGATTATATACTTAGAGGAACCAGGAAATTCCACCAGAAAACTTTTAGATCTCATAAGTGAATTCAGTGAAGTAGCAGGATATAAGATCAATGCACATAAATCTAATGCATTTTTATACATAAGTGATGAATCTTCAGAAAGAGAAATTAGGGAAAACTACCCCATTCACAATAGCATCGAAACAAATAAAATACTTGGGAATCAATCTCACAAAAGAGGTGAAAGACCTCTACAATGAGAACTACAGAACACTAAAGAAAGAAATTAAATTAAAACTAAGAAGATGGAAAGATCTCCCATGTTCTTGGAAAGGCAGAATTAATATTGTCAAAATGGCCATACTACCAAAAGTGCTATACAGATTCAATGCAATTCCATTTAATATCCCAAGGATGTACCTTACAGAAATAGAGCAAGCAATTATGAAATTCATCTGGAAGATTAAAAAACCAGAATAGCTAAAGCAATCCTTGGCAGAAAGAGTGAAGCAGGGGGTATCACAATACCAGATCTTCAACTCTACTACAAAGCAATAGTAACAAAAATGGCATGGTATTGGTACCAAAATAGAAAGGTGGATCAGTGGTACAGAATGGAGTACACGGACACAAACCCAAATAAATACAATTTTCTCATACTAGAAAAAGGGGCCAAAAATATGCAATGGAGAAAAGATAGCCTCTTCAACAAATCGTGGTGGGAGAATTGGAAAACCATTCGCAGCAGAATGAAACTAAACCCATATCTCTCACCATGCATGAAACTAAACTCAAAATGGATTATGGACCTCAGAATCAGACCAGAGACCTTGCATCTTATAGAAGAAAAAGTAGGTCCAGAATTTCAACATGTCGGCTTAGGACCAGACTTCCTCAACAGGACTCCCATAGCACAAGAAATAAAAACAAGAATCAATAGCTGGGATAGATTCAAACTAAAATGCTTTCTCTCAGCAAAGGAAACTATCAGCAATGCGAAGAAAGTGCATACAGAATGGGAGAAAATCTTTGACACTCATACTTCAGATAGAGCACTAATCTCCAGAATCTATAAAGAAATCAAAATATTCTACACCAAGAATGCAAATAATCCATTCGACAAATGGACTAAGGAAATGAATAGACACTTCACAGAAGAAGATCTACAAGCAATCAGCAAACATACGGAAAAAGGTTCAACATCTCTAGTAATAAGAGAAATGCAAATCCAAACTACCCTAAGATTCCATATCACTCCAATTAGAATGGTGATTATCAAGAATACAAGCAAAAACAGGTGTTGGCAAGGATGTGGGGAGAAAGGTACACTCATACATTGCTGGTGGGGCTGAAAATTAATGTAGTCACTCTGGAAAGCAGTGTGGAGACTCCTTAGAAATCTCGGAATGGAACCACCATTTGACCAACTATCCCACTCCTTGGCCTATACCCAAATGACTTAAAATCAGCATATTACAGAGATACAGCCACATCAATGTTCATAGCTACTCAGTTCACAATAGCCAGATTGTGGAACCAACCTAGATGTCCTTCAATTGATGAAAAGATAAAGAAACTGTGATATATATATATATAGAATGGAATATTACTCAGCCATAAAGAATGATAAAATTATGGCATTTGCAGGCAAATGGATGAAATTGGAGATTATTATGCTAAGTGAGATAAGCCAATCTCAAAAAACCAAAGAATGAATGATATCGCTAATAAGTGGATGATGACATATAATGGGGGATGGGAGGGTTAGTGTTAGGTTTAGAGTTAGTCCTAGGGAGGGGAGCTAGAATGGAGGAAGGAAGGACTGTATAGAGGGAAAAGAGGGTTGGGGGGGAAGGGAAAAATAACAGAATGAATCTAACAGCATTACCCTATGTAAATTTATGATTACACAAATGATATGCCTTTACGCCATGTACAAACAGAAAAACAACATGTATCCCATTGGTTTAGAATAAAAAATATATTATTTTATTTATATTGAAATATGGCAGAGGAGTAAAGCAGTTTTCATAGTAGCTTTGAAGTGATGTAAACCAGATATTCTAATTATTCTTTTATATCTAGGATTTCTATTGCTGTCATTTCAATTTTTTCCATGTGTTAATTTTTCTGAATTGACATTTTAGGATACTATTCTGTTTTTAAAATAATTTATTAGATGTAATACTAAAGGTTTTTTTAGAAAGTTATGAAACTCTCTGGTTTTTTGATGATAATCTTCCTTTTTAAAATTTATTTAATTGTAAACAAATGGGATACATGTTGTTTGTCTGTACATGGAGTAAAGGCATACTCCATAATGTAATCATACATTTACATAGAGTAATGGTGTTTGATTTATTTTGTTATTTTTTCCTTCCCTCCACCCCACCCACCCCTCTTTTTCCTCTATGGAGTTTCTCCTTCCTCCATTCTTGCCTCTCTCTCACCCCCCATTATGTGTCATCATCTGCTTATCAGTGAGATCATTCGTCCTTTGTTTTTTTTAAGGTTTGCTTATCTCATTTAGCATGATATTCTCCAGTTTCATCCATTTGCCTGCAAATGCCATAATTTTATTATTCTTGCTGGTTGAGTAATATTCCACTGTATCTATCTATCTATCTATCTATATATATATGTACACATATATATATTCCACTGTATATATATGTTATCAATATATCACAGTTTCTTTTTCCATTCATCAATTGAAGGACATCTAGGTTGGTTCCCCTGTCTAGCTATTGTGAATTGAGCAGCTATGAACATTGATGTGGCTGAATCTCTGTAGTGTGCTGATTTTAAATCCTTTGTATATAGGCCAAGGAATGGGATAGCTGGGTCAAATGATGGTTTCATTTCAAGCTTTCTGAGGAATTTCCACACTGCTTTCCAGAGTGACTGCACTAATTTGCAGCCCCATCAGCAATGTATGAGTGTAACTTTCTTTCCATATTCTCTCCAACACCTATTGTTGCTGGTATTCTTGGTAATTGCCATTTTAATTGGGGTGAGATGGAATCTTGAGATAGTTTGATTTGCATTTCTCTTATTTCTAGAGATGTTGAATGTTTTTTCATATATCTGTTGATTGCTTGTAGATCTTCTGTGAAGTGTCTGTTCATTTCCTTAGCCCATTTGTTGTTTGGATTATTTGTATTCTTGGTGTAGAGTTTTTTGAGTTCTTTATATATTCTGGAAATTAGTTTCTCTCTGAAATATGAGTGGCAAAGATTTTCTCCCACTCTGTAGGCTCTCTTTTCACATTTCTTTGCTGAGAGAAAGCTTTTTAGTTTGAATCTATCCCCATTATTAATTCTTGCTTTTATTTCTTGTGCTATGGGATTCCTGTTGAGGAAGTCTGATTCTAAGCAGACATGTTGAAGATTTGAACCTACTTTTTCTTCTATAAGATGAAGGGTCTCTGTTCTTATTCCAAGGTTCTTGATCCATTTTGAGTTGAGTTTTGCACAGGGTGAGAGATAGGGCTTTAATTTCATTCCGCTCATATGGATTTCCAATTGTCCCAGCACCATTTGTTGAAGAGGCTATCTTTTCTCCACTGCATCTTTTTGGCATCTTTGTCTAGTATGAGAAAATTGTACCTATTTGTGTTTGTGTCTGTGTCCTCTATTCTGTACCATTGATCCACCTTTCTATTTTGGTACCAATACCATGCCGTTTTTGTTACTATTGCTTAGTAGTATAGTTGAAGATCTGGTATTGTAATACTCCCTGCTTCACTCTTCCTGCTAAGGACTGCTTTAGCTATTCTGGGTTTCTTATTCTTCCAAATAAATTTCATAGTTTCTTGCTCTATTTCTGTAAGTTATGTCATTGGGATTTTAATTGGAATTGCATTAAATCTGTATAGCACTTTTGATAGTATGGCCATTTTGACAACATTAATTCTGCCTTTCCAAGAACATGGGAGATCTTTCCATCTTCTAATGTTTTCTTTAATTTCTTTCTTTAAGTGTTCTGTAGTTCTCATGGTTGAGGTCTTTCATGTCTTTTGTGAGATTGATTCCCAAGTATTTTATTTTTTTTGAGACTATTATGAATGGGATAGCTTTACTAACTTCTCTTTGTGAAGATTCATCACTTATGTATAAAAATGCATTAGATTTATGAGCTTTGACCTTATAAACTACTACTTTACTGAATTTACTTATGAATTCTAAAAACCTTCTGGTTGAATTTCCCAGTATCTCTAAATATAAAACCATGTCATCAGCATATAGGGATAGTTTGAGTTCTTCTTTTCCTCTTTGTGATAATGTTTCAATTACATCAGAAGATTAATTTATTTCTAAGAATATTACATCAAATGTATCACTACTGTTTGTGAAATAGTTCATTTGCCATGGCCCATGGTTATCACTGGTTTATTTCAGAATAGTAAAGTGGTAAAAGAATCGGATGACAGGACGTGCAGAGTTAAAATTGAGATTAATCTTTGTGCTGATGACATTTCTCTCACTTGTTTTGAAAACTATTGAACATGAGCATATTGTAGAGTGGTTTTCTTGAACAATTATCAGCAAGTAATTATTCTGGTATGTACTGTGTCATGCTGGAAATTGGGAGGGAAAAATGTTAATAAGCATGCATGCATGTTGGTCGATGAAAGGTAAGTGATTGCAGGTATACTGTCTGCATTTTTGCCTGTACATTTTCATACTGAGGCAATGTGCTTTGATGAGTGTTTACAAACAAGTAGTGCTTGTTGACAGTTCTTAACTTAACATTAAAATAGTATCTAAAGACAAATTCTGTGCTTTGAATGAATAGTAGACACAGTGATTTCGACCCCTGAGTGCAGCCAACACTTCAGCATTGGTTTTATTTTACAATTTTAATTTTGTTCCTCCAGTATCAGATTCTCAAATTCCCTCATATTTGTAGTACACATTATTTTTAAGTTGTGTCTTGCAGTGTGGCATTGTGAAAACACAAAGAAAGGAACCATTAACATGTATATATGTACTTATGTTATTGGAATGATTTTCTAATTTGAAGTATGATCAACAGAAAAGTAGGAATTAGTCAATCAAGAAAATGAAGGATAAGAGCTCCATCTGAGTAGAGGAAATAAATTGTACATGGATGATCAAGTTTGAAGAAATCTAAGCTCCATCAACATTTCAGATGAGCTAGAATATATTTAATGAGGAAGACAATTATAAGAGATGAGTTTGGAGATCTGGCTTGTTTGCGAAAGTTTAAAGGAACATTCAAGTTGCTTTAAATGATGGATATGTGGTTTTTGAAAACAGAGAGAAGGTTGAAGTCCCATCCAGTGATAGAAATTGCATGGATGAAGGGAGATCTGTCACACAGCTGAAATACCTACTGGCTTATGGCACAGGAACGTAGGTGATGATGATAAGTATGGCTGACCTGTACAATGGAGTCTGGTGTTAAAGTCTAGTTAGTGACCAATTATGAGTGGAAATTTTTTTTTTCTTTTTTGGTACTGGGTATAGAACTCAGGGCTTGTGCTTTTGAGGCAAGCACTCTACCACTGAGCTATCTCCCCAGTTCCATGAGTGGAAATATTGATTGCCAAAGTGCAAGTTTGTTCCAGAGAGTTTTCCTCTTTCCTCTTCAGAGGCAGATATAAAGAACTATAGCTGTTTTCTCTCTAACATAGAGCAAACCTTATTTGAAACCAGCTTTAAACACCCGAGGTTTTTTTTTTATTCCAGTTGTGTGCTAACAAATACATATATTTAAATAAAACTTTCAAAAATTCCACTGCACCTAAGGTATTGGTGGCAGTAGGAGTTACATCCATCGTTCAGTTTCTCTGTATAAGTTGGATCATTACATTCTGCTTTCCTGTTTATCTTTCATCATACAGATGCTGAAGGAGTTCATGTGGGTGATAATATTTTTTTTAACCAAACTTTCACTTCTTCAGTTGGCTTGCTCTGAATCAGACTGGACATCTCTTTAGCTCTTGCCTTTTTAATTTATTTTTGGGGAGGACACCAGGGATTGAACCCAGGGGCACTTATCCACTGAGCCACACCCCCTACCCATTTTTTATTTTGTATAGAGACAGAGTCTCACTGAGTAGCTTAGGGCCTTGATAAATTGCTGAGTCTGGCTTTAAACTTGAGATCCTCTTGCTTCAAAATCATGAGCCACTGGGATTACAAATGTGTGTGCCCAATAATTTATGTATTTCTTACTCAATTTTTTTATCTACATCTATAAGACTATTTAGATTTGTATATTACTTCTTTGTATGTGTGCATATATACAAATGCAAATGTTTCTTTATAATTACAAAGTGATTTCATAAGGGAGAAAGAAAAGGAATATGTTCAAGGTGGTTGATAAATCAATGCTTTGAACTATGTGAGACCCTGGACAGTGCAATGCCTATTTTGGGATTGCTGTGGTTCGAGGGCTCCCAGGGAAGCCCGTTTGCAAGATGATTTCTTTTGATAGGGGAAGTTCTGTGTTTGTCATTTAACTCACTTGTTCAAGAAGCCTTGATCTTTAAATACCATCCTGCCAAGAAGTAGTAGACACCAATGTACCTGCTAAACCCCAAGCAACTTGTTTTTCCCATCTTCATCCTGTTTTCCTAAAGAAGTTTTTTCACTGAATCTCTTTGATGAATCTACCCATATAAATGACTGTTCTGGCTCCAATTTTTGGTCATATTCAGTTTCTACCAGAATGGGTTATCCAGTATGCCTCTGGTTTTCACTAAAAAAAAATATTCTCTAATTTCTATATATTCTAATTAATTTTTTTCAATCCACCTCACTGCCTGTGTCAGTTAACCATCCTTCCATTGTGCTTATTACAGCAGAACATAAGAATACATTCTATTCTTGTACCCTATTTATTTTTCAAAGGCCACATATAATACCACTTAACTCTATGAAGACTTTCCTGATTCATCTAGTGAGATGTTATCGTTTGCTGCTTTGAACTTCCAAAGTGCTGCATTGTCTTTTTCCTTGATAGACCCCAGTGATTTGATGCAAAATAAATTGTTTAAAAAATTTATTAACTTTTACATAAACATGTTAAACTGGGTTTTGGATAGCATGGATACCAGAATATGCCTGGCCTCTATAATAATTTTTTCTTCTATTTAAATGATGGTATTGTATAATTTTCTATCTCATTGCTCCAAATTCAATCGAAGTGTTTTAAGAATGAGCTACATAATTTACTTTTCTATAGCCATCTTTGGAGACCCTAACTGTCTTGTGACTAAGTGAGTAAGTAAATAAGTAAAACAGTCTAAGGTTTTCCTCATGGCAGGAAGGGAGTACTTGGGGAGCTCTGCTGTAATAACTCCTTAGCTCCAGTTGTTATTTTTCTAGCAAGACTTTTTGTCATTGATGTTTTCCTCCAGGAAATGAGTGGAATGTGTTCCAGTGATAGTGGACTGGAATTAGGAAACTGATTTCTAGTCTTGAATATTCCACTTGGTAGCTATGATGCTTTTGAGGTCAATTTTCTGACTCTCATTTACAGATCTATAAAATAATAATTTATTCTCATTGAACATTCCAAGGTTCTTTGAAACTGCTAATCTTCATTATGATTAAGAGATAAACTACCAAAGTAAAACTTCTTCTTTTTTTTTTGTACCAGGGATTAAACCCAAAGGTGGTTAACAATGGAACCATATTGCCAGCCCTATTTATTTATCTATTTATTTATTTACTTATTTATTATTTTGAGGCATGGTCTTTTTAAGTTGCTGAGACTGGCTTCAAATCTGTGATCCTCCTGCCTTAGTCTCCTGAGTCACTGAGATTACAGACATGTGCCAACATGCCCAGTCAAAAAAAAACTTTTGACAAATGCCAACAAAGTCCATTGTATTCAGTCTCAGTATAAGAGGAACTGTGGAAATGGTAATAATTGATCATATTACTTTTCTCCTAAGGAATGAGAATATTACTCAGGTATGACTAAGAGTAGACAGAATGAAAGTTTGTGTGTTTGGGGAAATATTCATATATGAATGTTTGCTGTAATAGTTGGATAGCAAATATTTAGAAACAATAAATACTCATCAGTAAGCAAAATAGTCACATTATAGTGTTATAGCTAAATTATGTCATAATAGACAATGAAGCTGTTGAAAAGAATGTTGTTGATCTATCTTATATGAATATGGATAAATATCTATGGCTCATTGCTTTCTGAAATATTGCAAAATACAAAATAACATATGGAACTATCATTTGATTATGAAGAAAAACAAAACCATTTATTTCTATACATGTGAACATATATTTCTCCCCCAACCCCATTTTTCTGTGTAGCCTTTGAGAAGGTTTCCAGTAACTGATGGTTTTATTTGGGAATATTGTACTATGTGTGCAACTTTTACTTTTTATAAGACCTTGTGTATCGGTAGAATTATTCCCCAATGAGTTTTTAATCCTTATTTATATAGTATTGTTTGACTGGAAAGTTAGAAGGTGACTTTGAACCTCAGACATTGTAAGAAGATATATGAATCCTTTGTTTTATTTCTATTTTTAGTACCAGGGTGCTTAACCACTGAGCCGTATCTTATCCCTTTTGATTTTTCTAAGACAGGATCTTTCTAGTTTGCTGAGGCTGTGTAATTTTAAACAGTTGTGGCTTAGGAATGTCATTAATTTTCCAAAGTGAAATTTTTATCAAGTATATTGCATACACAGGGTTCCATTAATTCCATAAACTTTATTCAGAAAGCAATATATTTCATTGTTAATTATTCCAAATGGTGCCTGTGATCAAAAAGGACACCTGTTGATAATGAAGAAAACCTTACAGCTATTCTAAAGAATATTTACTTGGGCTGGGGAGATAGCTTAGTTGGTAGAGTGCTTGCCTTGCAAGCACAAGGCCCTGGGTTTGATCCCCAGCATGGCAAAAAAAAAAAAAAATTACCCAAGTGTGAGGATGGAAGTGATTGAGGAAGTGAAACATTGCATATCTTCCTCAGACTTAGATCATTTTGAGTACTCCAGTAGCTAAACAAAGGGGACTAACTTTGGGGCTGAGATTTTAAACTTGATATTTGAGCTAAAGTATTATATAGTCCAATGCATTTCAGGTTGTTTGTTATATTCCTTTGGGCATTTACATGTACACATTTGGAAGAAATGGTTTTCCTTTGACGTGCATCTCACTTTTTTTATTTCAATTTGAAATATACTATTTGTGTATAATATACTACAGACTGCTTTCTCCTAGTAGAGTTGCAGTGGAATTATATCTAATGTAAATTTCTGTGTCATTTCAAAAAATCTGTGACATAGCACATAGTACTAAAAATATGTCCACTGATCCTTTTAGCAATTTGAATGTTGCCCTTTTTACTAATTAGAAATCCAGAGACTTGCTATCTAAATGTACCATGCAACATTCCTTTTCTCCAGAACTTGACTATATTGTTAATGGGGCATACAGTCTTTGTGTTGAGGTCCAAACAGGAAATAGGGTACAAATACTCTGCTTGGGGTTTTCCAGTCTTACTTTACTTTTTCTGTCACTCCCCAAACATCTCTTCCCCAGCCCATTTCTATCTAGGGGAGGAGAAAATAAGTATATCCTATAGAGTGGTATCTAAATGTTGATTCTGTCTCTGTGGTCCCTTGCAAGTTCTCATTTGGTCTAGGATAAACTTATGTGTCTTCCTTGTCTCCAAGATTCTTTTTTCCTTATATTCTGCATGCTTCCTAGCCACTGTTAGGAAAACTTTGTGAGAGCATTAATATTTTTTTCACTGTTAAGTGTAGGGGTCTCTCAGTCACATCTCATGTGAATTAGAAGAGGGTTAACTGCAGGAGGATGATATTGGCTATAAATCAATTCATTACCCATAAACTTATCTAATCAATAAATACACAAGAGCCAAGGCTCTTTTTTAAATGAGATGAATTGTGACAGGTCTGGCCATACCAGTTCTGGCCTCTCACAAGAGGAATAGCCCAACTCTCCTTTATTTATAATCACACAGCTAAAGGGAGCCAAGACTGGGAGGAGCTTCTTCTGTGACCAACAGGATGTGGTGGAGCTAGGGGAGCCATTTTCTTAGGGAGGCTATCATATAATCAGGCAGATAACTACTCCCACAGTGCCACATACCACCCCCAAAACAATCTGGGACAGAATTTTGTGTCTGCCAGTTCCAAGAAATCAGGCCTCTGCATCATGAGGCTTAAACTCATCTAATTCTACTAGATAAGGATGGCTTCCCACAGTTAAGTACACAGCTCTTGCATGTAAGCCACATGCCTTTCAAAATTATTGTCTCACTATAGATTTTTTAAAAATCTAGTTTTCTATTTGGCAGTGAGGAATGAAATCTCATTCTAAGGTATATCTCTCTTCCCTAGAGGAAATGAATAACCTTGGTCCTCAAGTAACAAGGCTATAGGTAAAAGTTCTGGGAAAACCACAATTTTTTCCAGTTATTATCTCCAATTTTTATCTGTCTCTACTTTCTTTGAGAGTAGAATAAATCTTAGTCATTTTGCCCTTGATTTCATTCAATTCTTTGTCACCAGCTTTGCAGTGTGTGCTAACGGAGTGGTTAGGTTCCAAATGGTCAAAGTGGAGGAAGCACAGAAAAGAGAATTGAGAATCATCATGTTCATTTGCCAGACTCTTAACCTCCCTATACTGAAATTTTCTTGGTATGGAATCAGATTTTTTTATTAGATGAATTTCTGCTATCCATTTTAATTGGGGAGAAATGATCTGAAGCTTTCATAAATTCAAGTGATCATATGAACTATAGATTTGTTATTTCCAGCATAAAATAATACAGTCCTAAGAACTTGAATATGACACATTAAAACAATTTAAACATTCAAAATTTTGACATGTGTCAGAGGGTTGAAATTAAGTGTTCCTGGGTGTCAAAGATATTGTTTCATTTAGTATATCACATTCTGTTCTGCATTGTCTTGTTGGTATGTCTTTTGAACAGTAACTTTTACCATCTGACATTTGCACAAAGGTTTTAAACTTGAGATGGTATTTAATTAGGTGGGGGAGTATGTAGTTGGCAATATTTCAATTCTTGTAAAAATCGTTGTCCATGAAGGTGGCGTATTGTTCAGCTTTTTATCTCTTGACCAAAATGCCTGACAAGAACAACTTAGGGGAGCAAAAGTTTCTTTTGAGCTTATGGTTTATGACCTCTCAGTTCTCAGTTCATTGTCAGTGACTTTGTTGCTCTTCACCCTAGATAAGGCAGAACACCATGATGGAAGGGCATGGTAGAGAAAAGCTGCTTACTTCAAGGTAAATGAGAAGCAGGGTATGAGGTGTCAGGGATTTTGGTGGGCGAGATCTGGGGCCCAGGGTTATGCCACATGCATGCAATATGGCTACTGGCAGAGAGCCAAAGGGCATGCTGAATATGCCTTGAGAAAAACAGGAATCATTTACCATTGGCTGTATGATAATTAGTTTAGCTGCTTAGCACATAGACAGATATATCTTACATGTATGCTTGAGCTCGTGATCGCTTGACCTTTAATAGGATTGGATGGTCATATCTGATAACATTGCTTATGCATGAGACTGCTTATATATTGAGGGTGTTATCTGAATAAAGCGGAAGCTGCTTCATGAACTTCTGAAGAGTACATGTCATTTGCCCTGCTGGTCGGTGGCAAGCGGCAAGTGGTGGTCCAGACGGGAAATTGGTGAGTGCTCGGGTAAGCAATAAAGAAGAAAAATTTTTACTAGCACAGTCAACTAGCAGTCAACTAGCAGGTTTCCCTGTTTGAGTAAACAGTAGCCTTAAGGTTTAACAGAAGGTTCCCCTAGTGAGGGAATGTAACGAAAGGCTGTCCCAAGAGACAGCAAAGGACGTCCTGTAGTAAATGAATATATGTAAAGTGTTATTTGCGTTATCTTTTCTTGTTTGTTTTCTGTTTGTTGTTGTGGCAATATGGATATTAGTTCATTTCTGTCTGACTTCCAAAAAACCAAAAATTCAAGAACAGTTAAGAGAAGGGGAAAAATGTTAGAAATTGTAAAAGAAGAATAATCAAGTCAAGCTTCTGAAAGAGAAAGTAGATTTTCAGGCTCAGAACAGGGATGTGACTCTGAAGAACAGGAGCTATCTGAGACAGAGCTAGAAAAGAAGTTCTCTCAGTGGCATTTAACTCCTACTGCACCACACCCTCTGGCGTATAATCCAGGTCACCACCCTTTTCCAAGTTGTAGGGGCGCATGTACCTGCTGCACAGGGGCGGCCCCCAGACAGTGGGCTGATGTAGAATCTCAATAAGTGTTCCCAATATTCCCAGTATTTGAAGATCAAAACAGTCAGAAATTTCATCAAATATTAGATATAAAATTAGTAAAACAATTAAAAGAGGCAGTTATGTCCTACGATGTACAAGCTGCATTTACCATTTCTTTATTAGAGAATGTTGCAAGTCAAAATCTTAAACTCCAACTGATTGGGATAATTTAGCAAAAGCATGTTTATCTTGGGGACAATATCTCATGTGGAAGGTGGCTAACCAGGAGTTATGTTCTGATACTGCCCGATGTAATGTAGTTGCGGGCAATCCTCAATGGAATCTAAACATGCTGACAGGCCAAGGACCATATGAAGGGCAAGGCAATCAGATTAATTTCCACCCTGGTGTGTATCAGCAAATTAGTGCTGATGCCACTAAAGCTTGGAAAGTGCTTTCAGGTGCTGGTGATCTTCAAGAACAGTTACCTAAAGTTATTCAAGGTCATAATGAAACCTATGCTGATTTTGTAGACAGATTGATTCAAACAGCAGGACGTATATTTATAGATGTGAACCAGGCTATTCCTTTAGTGAAATAGCTTGCATATGAGCAAGCAAATAAATGGTGTAAAGAAGCAATAAGACCTTGGAAAAACAAAGACCTTGAAGCCTACTTAAAGGCTTGTAGGGATATTAATGAAAATTTTATTCAAGGTCAGGTGATGACTACCACACTTGCACAGGGTCTTAGAGGTTATACCAGCTCCTGCCCAGGCCAACAGCATTATCAATGTAAACAATTCGGACACATGATAAAGGACTGCCCCAAGGTTCTGTGCCAAAATGATGTTCCCAATGTAAAAAAGGGAAACACTGGACAAGTGACTGTAAATCAACAAGAGACAATGATGGTAACCCTTTACATCCAAAAAATGGGAATCAGGGTCCCTGGCCTCAGGGCCCACAAATATACAGGGCTATTCATTTTGTGCCTCGGACCCATTACCCCTTGACTCCCCAATTAGACAAACAAGAGGAAGCACAGGATTGGACCTCTGTGCCTCCGCCAGAGCAGTATTAACTCCAGAGATGGGATTACAACCAATACCAACTTCAGTGATTGGCCCATTACCTAAAGGAAGAGTGGAACTAGTTCTGGGGAGGATTTCTTCTGTTTTAAAAGGATTAAATATTGTCCCTGGAGTTATAGACCCTCATTGTACAGGAGAAATAAAAATCCTTGCTTCTTCACCAAGAGGTGTAGCAGTAATAGCTCAGAGTGATCGCATAGCACAATTGTTGGTCTTACCCAGCTGCCATGATCAATATCCATCAAAAAATATTATTAGGGGAAATAAAGAATTAGGTTCTACTGGCCAAAATAGGGTCATGTTAACATTGGATTTAAAAGATAGACCTATGACAAAGTTAGTGATAGAAGGCAAAAGTTTTGAGGGCTTATTAGATACTGGTACTGACAAAAGTATTATCAAAATTACAGAATGGCCCAAAGCCTGGCCACTTCCACAGGCAGATCAGACTTTAAGGGGATTGGGTATAGCTTCCAATTCTAACAAGAGTGCAGCCATATTAAAATGGAAGGATGAGGAAGGTAATGATGGTACCATCCAACCATACATCCTTGAACATCTCCCAGTAAATTTGTGGGGGAGAGATATCATGGAACAAATGGATTTACATCTCACATCCGAGATCCCATACAGTAATCTAAAAGCTAATCAAGTGATGTTAGCCCAAGGACACATATGGGGAAAAGGTCTTGGGAAAAATAGTCAAGGACCTACTTCACCCAATTTAGTTACTCCAAAACAAGATAAAAAGGGATTGGATTTTCATTAGGGGCCACTGAAGCAATTAAAATAACATGGAAATCTGATAAACCTGTCTGGGTCCCTCAGTGGCCCCTCTCAAAAGACGAATTAGAAGTGGCCCAGCAATTGGTTAACGAACAACTAGAGGCCGGACACATCAAACCAGCCACCTCTCCTTTCAACACACCAACATTTATAATAAAAAAGAAATCAGGAAAATGGAGGCTATTACATGACCTAAGAGCAGTAAATTCTATAATGGAGCCCATGGGACCTATTCAATTAGGATTACCTACTTTATCAACTATCCCAGTTAATTGGCCCTCCATTGTTATTGACATAAAAGATTGCTTCTTTTCCATTCCATTACATCCCTCAGACACCAAAAGGTTCATATTTACTGTGCCCTCACTTAATAATAGCTCTCCTAATAAAATATATGAATGGATAGTCCTCCTACAAGTCATGGCCAATAGCCCCACTATATGTCAAATATATGTGGGCAAGGCTATTGAACCCATATGCCTAGCAAACCCTCAACTTTTAATCTATCATTATATGAATGATAATTTGCTAGCTCATAAGGAAAAACCTGTCTTAGAGCAATGTTACAATTCCTTACTAAAGTCACTGGAAAGATGGGGCTTACATATTGCCATTGATAAAGTACAAATGACAGACACCAAAAACTTCCTGGAATCTATCATAAATGCAACTATGGTTAAACCCATAAAAATTGCCATTCGGGTGGACAAACTTAGAACTTTAAATGATTTTCAAAAACTTTTGGGTGATATTAATTGGATTATACCTTACCTTCATTCACCCACCTCAAGTTTGGGCCCCCTGTTTGAGATTCTTAAAGGTGATTCTGACCTCCTTTCTAACCGGGTGCTTACCCCTAAGGCTGGAACAGCTCTCAAGCTTGTTGAAACAGCTATGGAAAAGGTTCATCTTGATCGTATTGACCTAGCTAAGCCTTTATCATTCATTGTCTTGGCCACAAATAAGTTATGCACAGGAGTGTTTTGGCAAAAGGGTCTTTTTCTATGGGTTCACATGAATTATGCCCCTAACAAGGTCTTATCTTTGTTTACTGAATTTGTGGCAGAATTAATCCTTAAGGCATTAAATATTCCTTTTCACCTTTGGATCACATCCCTTGACAATAACTACTCCATATAATACTGATCAGATACTATATCTTATTAATAATTCAAATTCATGGGCTATAGTCTTTATTAGTACTTCTGCTGTGTTTGACAATCATTTGCCATCTGATCATCTTCTCCAATTTTGGAGTCAACATCCTATAATTTTTCCTAAAGTCACCCGAAAAGAACCTATTATAGGAGCTACCCTTATATTTACTGATGGATCAAAAAATGGTGCTATTACTATAGATAATAGTACATAAACATTGCTGTTTAATACTCTATCTGCACAACAAACAGAACTATTAGTAGCTATAGAAGTATTCAAAACCCACCATGAGCATTTTAACCTATTCTCTTATAGCAAATATGTTGTTAATGCTATTCAAATTTTAGAATTAACTGGTCTGATTTCCCTCACCTCCACTATTACTAAATATTTACGATGCTTACAAAAACTTATTTGGAACAGAAAAGATCCTTTTTTTATTGGGCATGTTTGGGCTCATACTGGCCTCCCAGGTCCTCTAAGTTTACACAATGATTTAACAGACATGGCCACCAGAGACCTATACATCTTTAATATGCTTGAAAATGCAAAAACTTTTCATTCCAAATTTTACATAAATGCTTCCACCCTATGTACATGTTATAAAATTACTAAGACAACAGCTCAGGACATAGTCAAGTCTTGTGCTAAATGTGCTACACTTATTCCTAACCCCTCATTAGGAGTAAATCCAAAAGGGCTTCAGCCCAATCATATTTGGCAAATGGATGTAACTCATTATTCAGAATTTGGAAAACTACAATTCATTCATGTGTCTATTGATATCATTTCAGGATTTATTATGGCCTCTGCTCATACTGGAGAAAAAAACAAAGATGTAATAACACACTGTTTACATTCTTTCTCCATCCTGGGGGTTCCCAAACAAGTTAAAACAGATAATGGTCCTGGATATACGTCCCAGGCCTTTAAACAATTTTGTTCCACCTTTGGTATTCAACATGTCACAGGAATTCCCTATAATCCTACTGGACAAAGTATTGTTGAGCGTGCCCATTTAATGCTTAAAAACATGCTTTATAAAAAAAAGGGGGAATAGGGGCATCATACATATCCCCAAAAGACAAATTATCTTTTGCCTTGTTCATCTTCAATTTTTTAAATCTCAATTCTGAGGGCCAATCGGCTACTGACCGTCATTCAGAGCCTAATTAAAAAACATCTACCTCAAGTGCTCTGGAAGGACATTCTATTGGGACAATGGAAAGGCCTGGATCCGGTGTTAATCCGGACCCGAGGATCTGTTTGTGTTTTTCCACAGGATGCAAAATCACCAATTTGGGTGCTGGAGAGATTGTTCAAGGCCTCAACGGAGACCCAAAGCCAGGAAGAAGATGAGGAGGCTTCTCCCGCTGATGGTGTTGGCGATTTCTCACCAAGTTAATGGAGGAGACTCGTGTGAAATATGGGGGATAGTAAAGACGTGGCCCTATCCTGTACCCCTTACCAATTCTTCTATTCTATATCCTCCTATTTTTACAACAATTGGCCACATTTCTCCAGTCTGCTGTTCAATGGGGAAAAGAATGGTTTGGGTTTTTGTTCGGGAAAGGTCTATTGTGTGTTGTATCTGTTCTGTGCATTTAGTGTTTATACAAAATGTGTATACATCAGCACAGAGAAATAGCCATTATTCGCCAAGCTCTCGTCGCAATTGATGCTGGCCCATCCCCCCAAGTCTGGTTAAATATGCTGGACCGGTAGTCAAAGATGGGTAAGATTCATGGGGAGCTCATACCGACTTAAGACAGGAAATGAGGGCTAGAGCCTCATTGTCCAGTGATGGGTAAGGATGAGGCTCCATCCTAGACAATCTAAGACAGGCACGGTCTCTATTATAAACAGAAAGGGGGAGATGTGGCAGGCGAGACCCGAGGCCCAGGGTTATGCCACATGCATGCAAGATGGCGACTGGCAGAGAGCCAAAGGGCATGCTGAATGGGCCTTGAGAAAAACAGGAAGCATTTACCATTGGATGTATGATAATTTGTTCAGTCGCCTAGGGCGTGGACAGATATATCTTACATGTATGCTTGAGATCGTGATCGCTTGACCTTTAATGGGATTGGATGGTTGTATCTGATTACAATTGCTTATGCATGAGACTGCTTATATATTGAGGGTGTTATCTGAATAAAACGGAAGCTGCTTCATGAACTTCTGAAGAGTACGTGTCATTTGTCCCGCTGGCCAGCGGCAAGCTGCAAGGGATAAACCCCAAAATTATACCCTCAGTGACCACTTTCTCTAGCTCCCTGCCTACAGTTACCACCCACTACAATAGTCCTAGAGGCACCATTATTGCATGCGGACTGAGATTCATAGTAGAGCAGTCAATATTGGTGCCAGCTATACACCATAAACTGGGCCCTCTGACCCCACCAAGTGTACAGTGTAGCCCCACCAAGGCCTGACACATTTTATGGAGTCTATGCCCCTCACATCAAAGGACTGTAAATGAACAAGCACCAGGGATGCTCTTACACCCTGACAGGAATGTCTGGGCTGGGATAGTGGGAGACAGCAGCACCAAGAAAGTGAGCATGTTGAGTGCATGACTGACTCTCTCCCCCAGCCACCCAGAGGCATAGTCTGTTATCAAGGGTGTGCTGGCAACACTGTGACCTGGAGAGTTCCCAGGAGCCCCATGGAGACACGTGTCTGAGTGACAGTTGAACAAATGATGCAGCTGAATGCCTGGAGGGCTTATCATTCAGAGCTCCTTCCACATTATCTTCCCAGATATTCTCACCTTCACTTAACCCTCAGGCACATAGCACCCCACTGCCTTTCTCAGGGATTTTACCTCTGGAATCCCTAGTTCCTCATATTTACTAAGTATTAATTTGACCAGAACACTATCTTCAGTCACACTGCTGTACACCCTCTTTCTGATCTGCAGCCTATTACCTCACTCAGTCTTCAGGGTCACTCTTACTTGGTGCTCTACATGCTAGACCTGTGGGTGACGGGTGGCCTTGGCTGATTGAGGTCCAAAGTCATCAGAAATGGTGGCTCCTGTATGGAGGAGACAGCCAGCAATCAGGACGATAAGAGGTAGCAGAATGCAGGCTCAGCAGGCTCTACCTCTCAATGTTAGTGGAGGTGTGTCCCACTCTGGCAATTTGTGATTAATGGTGTGCTGCCTCACCCAGGGTGATGATACCCACCAATTCCAGTTGTGGTAACTGCTGCTCAGGGTTTCAGGGGACAGTGGCATGGGATGCAAAAGGTGCAGACTACAGGGACATAAAAGTTTAGTTCTGCCTGGAGACCGCTAGGTGGGAGTTTGTGTGACTGATAGGACATGATGGGCTCTAAAGAAAGAAGCCTCCAGAGACCTCTGGAGGTTACTGGTACAAACCTACCTAGTGACTGCAGAAGGATACTGCAACAGGACAGCTAGTCTTCAGGATTGCAGAAAAGTCCATGGAATGTTCTGGGGCTTGCAAATGAATGTGGTCTTGGCATCCTGGGGCCAGCAACCACATCCCCAAGCTTGGGTGTGGGGTGGAGATGAGGGTTCCCCTCTGCAGTGTGATGAAAACCATGCAGAAATCAAGGAAACTTCTACTGGAGGTGAAGTCACAATACAGTGGTATGTATCTGCTGGTGCAGCAGTGGAGCCTTCTGCAAAGGACTCAATGAGGATGGGGTCAGTGGAATGAGCAAGGTTGAATAAGTGAAGACTGTCCCTGCACTCCAGTTCCTGAAGGTGGATTAGGCACTGGATGTTGCCAATCAAACCTGGGAGAAGAACTGCAGGACACACGTTGTAGAGTTTCTTGCTGAAAACTGTGTCATGGTGCAAGCAGGAGCATTCCCCTACGAATCAGGTGTTTTTTATATAGCTACCTGTGCAAGTAAATGTGGATAGCCAGCTGGGGATCAGTACTGTCAGTCCCTCTTAGGAATTGATTTGGTTTTTCTACCCAATTCTATCTCCTCATTCTCCAATCCAGGACCTTGACACATTATGCCACTTTAATTTCCTACTGGAGTGGTACTTTCTAAAATTTCTAAATAAGTTGCCATTATGTGTTTCACCTAGTTCTTGAAAGAATCGTATTGCTATAATAAGACACATCAAGGATTAGGCATTTTTCTGACTTGTCCAGATTTTAAAATCTTTTATACAACTTCTCACTGGTGTGAGAAGTGTTAAAGGTCAGCAAAAGAGCAGTAGATTGTAGCATGAGGGACGGAAGTGTATGTGAGCTCCAAAGGACTTTCACTATATTGCTGAGCCATCTAGTTATATGTATGAAGTTGCAATGTGAGCCAGAGCCCTGAATTAGACTTGAATGTACTGAGGCTGCTGTTTGTTCTGGTGCTTTCCTCTTTCAGTATTGAAAAGAGTGTGTGTGTGTGTGTGTGTGTGTGTGTGTGTGTGTGTGTGTGTGTGTTTGTGTGTGTGTTTCTATGTAAAAGAGAAAGATAATATTGTAAAGTACATGTGAATCTACTCTCTTAAAGATACATTTAGGAATGTAAATTAATGTTTAGTATATTACATAAATTTTAAAGCATTGCTTTCTAGTAAACACAATATTTGAAAGATCTAACATTTTTCCCTTCTTTTCTTTTCTTTTCATTTTTACCAAGTCTAATATGGCATGCTGTCAAAGGGAGGAAATGTTAAAATGTCACTCCATTTGTAAGGTAGTAGTTTTCCATTTAGTGAAAGATTGTTTAAATAACTGAAATGTTCTAATGACTTCATTGAGGTATACTTAAAATAATCTGCACACATTTAACCTATATAGGTGTATATTTGATATAAGTATACCCTTATGAAACCATTTCCACATTCTCAGGCAACCACTCTTCCTCTCCTGCTGTCCATATATATTAAATTTAGATTATCAAGAACACATGTAAATTAAACTACCCTTAATATTTCTTTTGTATATGACTTATTTCATTGGGTGTACTTATTTTGGTACTCATCCATGTTTTGTTTGTTCCAGTATTGTCTTACAGTGCTGAATAGGAGGATGCAATATCCTTTATCCAAAATGCTTGGTATTTGAAATGGGAAGAGATTTGGATTTTTTTTATTGTAAACAAATGGGATACATGTTGTTTCTCTGTTTGTACATGGCATGAAGGCATACCATTTGTGTAATCATAAATTTGCATAGGGTAATGTTGTTTGATTCATTCTGTTATTTTTTCCCTTCCACCCACCTCTCCCACCCCTCTTTTCCCTCTATACAGTCCTTCCTTCGTCCATTCTTGCTCCCTTCCCTAACCCTAACTCTTACCCTAACACTAACCCCTCCCACACCCCATTATGTGTCATCATCCACTTATTAGTGATATCATTTGTCCTTTGGTTTTTGAGATTGGCTTATCTCACTTAGCATGATATTCTCCAATTTCATCCATTTGCCTGCAAATGCCATAATTTTATCATTCTTTATGGCTGAGTAATATTCCACTGTGTATATATACACCACAGTTTTTTTTATCCATTCATCAATTGAAGGACATCTAGGTTGGTTCCACAATCTGGCTATTGTGAACTGAGCAGCTATGAACATCGATGTGGCTGTATCTCTGTAGTATGCTGATTTTAAGTCCTTTGGATATAGGCCAAGGAGTGGGATAGCTGGGTCAAATGGTGGTTCCATTCCAAGTTTTCTAAGGAGTCTCCACACTGCTTTCCAGAGTGACTGCACTAATTTGCAGCCCCACCAGCAATTTATGAGTGTACCTTTCTCCCCGCATCCTCACCAACACCTGTTGTTGTTTGTATTCTTGATAATCGGCATTCTAATTGGTGTGAGATGGAATCTTAGGGTGGTTTTGATTTGCATTTCTCTTATTACTAGAGATGTTGAACATTTTTCCATATGTTGAAATTTGGATTTTGAAAAATAAATTTTTTTTTGAGGGAGAGAGAGAATGTCTTGGGAGGACATACAATTCAATGAATTTATGTTTTATATGTATTTTTCATACATAATCTAAAGGTAATTTTAAACATTTTACTGCATCTGTGTTTGGATTGCAACCTGTTCATCAGGTCAAGTGTGGAATTTTCCACATGCAGCATCATGTCACCTGTCATAAGGATTAAGATTTTGGAGCAGTTTTGATTTTCAGATTTGCCATATTTATCTTGTAAGGCATTGTCTATCATTTAACTTTCAGTGAGAATTTGGATTATTTCCTGTTGGGAGTTATTGGTGCAACCTGTGTACATTCACATACAAGTCTGCATGGAATTATGATCTTATATTATAGTTATACATTTTGTTTTGAATTATCTGGGTCCTGTGTTAAGTATTTACTTAAATTTTAAGGACATTTTTAGCTGTTTTCTTCCAAAATATTCCAAAATGTATTTCATGAGCTCTTCACCCTGACCTGATATCCATGCTGGTAACTCAGCCTTGTTTGATGATGTAAAGCTTGACATGTTCTCCAAATTATCTTTTAGGTTCATATTGAAAGTAATGTTTGGGTGCCTTGACTATTGACTAGTGTGCCTCAGTTAATTCTGTTGTAGGAAATGATGTGTGAGAAATCCACCTAAAATTTTCAATTCAGTAATCTTTTATATTCTAAAACTGTCTGTGAAAAAAGGACTTTTGAAACCAGTTATTCATACTTAAAATGTGAGTTAAATTATACATTTTAACTTGACAAAAATTTTAACATTTTGAAATAAGATTCATAATTTAAAAAAGAACAAATTATTATTCTTAATACATATTATGCATAATCCTTAATCCGATGCATTTGTCTGAAAAGTAATTATTATTATTGTATTCTGAATATTCTACATTAAAACAATTGTAATTCCTACAGTAAACATTCACAAGTCACAGAAATCTGAATAGTGCAGTAATTGCTATAGTTCAACAAACTTACTCTTAATGCTGATAAAATCTCTAGTCAAGGATACCAGTGGTCCCTTCCTTTTAACATACAGGCATCTTGTTCCTTAAAGGATCACATACATACAGCATACAGCTTACCCATGACATATGATTATAAAAACTTTCTTCCCTTCAACTTAAATTGATACTAACATGTTATAATTTATGAACTGTCACAAAAAGCCATTTAATGTCAAGACTCTGTATGTGTGTGTATATCTATGGAACTTGCAGGGAACACAGCATTGCCCATTTTATAATTCTGTTTCAGTTTTGTTTTCTTTACCTAGGACCAGTTTATATAGGAAACAACAAAGTGAGAGCACAAGCAGCCCAATTTGCATATTAGTGGTATGCTGAGCAGACTTGATATAGTTTTGACAGACACATACAAATGGCAAACTGGAAGAATAAGAAACCCAAAAGAGTTGAGAGCAGGGAGTTTTAACAAGAAAGATTCCAGAACTACTTTTCCCCACCCAATGCTGGTCATGCTGGTCATGGTCCATTCCATTCCAGATAGCTAGCCAAGTCCTAATTTAACAAGAAAAGTTGTATGAGTTATGTGGTGTAATGGAGGTATTTGTATTTGGGCTTTTAAATTAGACATTTTGTGTGTGTGTGTGTGTGTGTGTGTGTACTGGAGATTGAATGCCCAGGGGCACTTAACCACTGAGCCACATCCCCAGCACATTTTACATTTTATTTAGTAACAGGGCCTTGCTGAGTTTCTGAGGCTGACTTTGAACTTGCAATCTTCCTACCTCAGCTTCCCAAGCTACTGAGATTACAGGTGTGTGCCACGATGCCTGGCAACACAATTCATCTCAATTCCAAGCCTACTTGCTTATTGAGAGACTTTCATCATAAGAAGAAAAAAATGTCATAGACTGGACATTAGGACTAAAGCCAAATTGCAAAAGAAGTTTGCCTTTAATGCATTTAAATAATAAACACCAAGCTTTGTATCTGAACACATGAGCCACAACTACTGCAAAAACTGAATCCTTTACTTATAACTTATAATAAAAGAGTGGTCAGTACCTCCTGAGGTTAGGGGAATCATAGCTTTTGAATTTTGAATATGGTTCTGTGAACTGAGATATTCTGGAGGCTTGACATAGTTTTCAGAGAGTGCTGTTACCAAAATAAAAATACTTCATTAGTAATATTTTATTGATCACATAATGGTAATATTCACATAATGGATATGTTAGGTTATGCTATTAAACTCAATTTCTACTACTTATTTTTTATGTGAATATTAGAAAATTTTTAATTTCCCTTGAAACTCATATATTATTTTCATTGAATATTACTGCCCTAGGAGATTCCTTCCCAGTTTAATGTTCAACCTGTTTTCTCACAAAAGAGAGCAGGGAATTTAAATGAAATTTTATAGGATTGTCACTTTATTATTTCCAAACATTAAATGATATATAGACATATATAATCCACAAATTGAAAAGGTCTTATATGTAAGGTTAAGTGCAAATGTCTCACTGACTGCTCTTCCCCAGCCTGATTTCTACCTTAGACCCCTCAGTTGACCCGATTTCTAAAAATGGAACTCCAAACTGCTTGCCCCACACTGCCCACTTCCAGCTTGAAGAAGCCAAATCGGTCATCACCCATTTTCCCTACAGCCATGAAGGATTTTCTAGTATTAGAGGGATAAATGAAGTCAGAATTGGGCACAGGCCATTAGTATAGAAATATGGGATCAGGTCAAATTGGGGAAATGAAGGCCATGAAGGCCATCTGCCTCTGGAAGTTGGAGACTGCCCCTGGGAGAATAAAATTTTAAGGATCTCCTAAGCTCATTAATTACCAAATTTACCTGCTGTTAAAGACTGTAAGCAAGGAGGTCTATGTGCAGCCCTGGGAGAAGAATGTTGGTTTTATGCTAATCTTTCTGGAGTAGTGAGGGAATCCATGGGTAAGGTCAGAGTGGGTTTCCCCAAGAGAAAGCAAGAGAGGGAGGCCCAAGAAAATTGATTTGAAGCATGGTTCAATAGGTCCCCTTGGCTTGCTACCATAATCTCTACCCTAGTAGGCCCATTAGCTCTGCTTTTGCTTATTTCAACTTTTGGCCCCTGCATTTTAAATAAGTTAATTGCCTTTGTTAAAGATAGAATAAATATGTTACACCTAATGGTGATAAAGGCCCAATATCAACCCATTAAGCAGCAAGAATTAAAACAGTAGGGACCCAAGATTGGCTCTCTAAATGTTCTTGGAAAGGGGGAAATGGAAAGATAGAAAGAGCCCACACCTGTGTAAATATGAGGCTCTCCCCAAACTGTCCTCAACCCTTCATAAAAGTTGCAAAGAATTTTCATATCATCTCTTATCTGTAAAGAACCAGGTGGGTGACCCAAAAGCAAAGTTTGGTGGCACACAAAGCAAACTTAAAGATAATGACAACCCTCCTCTTGGAGGTCAGGGTGATGCAGAACTTAAAATAACTTGCTTTGTAAACAATTTTATATGTTAACGAATTAAAAAGAACACTGTAAAACTGCTTGCCTTTCATTTTAAAAACCCTGCTAAACATGGGCTCAGGGCCTCTTAGCGTCACCGGTTACTGAGTGTGTGGAGGACCAGGTTCGAGCTTGCTAATATATGACTGTGTTGCTTGCATTGATCGTGGTCTCTGGTGGTCTTTGTGGGGTCTGGAGCCGCTGGGCACAAAACACATATATCATGATAAATGCACTTGAATCATTTCTCCTATATAATATACTATCAAAGCTACATCATAACTTAATTAGTCCATTAATATAGGCATTTAATTTATTTTCAGTTCTTTTAGCTAACATAAAAAAAGTATGTTAAAGGGTATTCTTGCCCAAAGGCAAACTCCTAAAAAATAGAATTGTTGCATCTAAGAAAGTGTGTAATTACAATTTTAGCAAGTATTGTCTAATTTTTAATCAGCAGTGTTCCTAATTTATA
This sequence comes from Sciurus carolinensis, assembly GCF_902686445.1. Lineage (NCBI taxonomy): Eukaryota > Metazoa > Chordata > Mammalia > Rodentia > Sciuridae > Sciurus > Sciurus carolinensis. The sequence continues at coordinate 633,278 of NW_025920149.1, forward strand.
CTTTGATTGTTACATAGGAGAGTTGGTTTCCCCATGCCAAGTCCAGTTCCTGACATTATGGACCTTTTAATCATTATTGTGAGTTCTCACTGAAAATTTTATATTTCTAAATTTGGTTGTAAAACTCCTTTTAGTATTTTTTCCTTTAATTTACTGTTTTATTATGACTGTTTTTCTAGCTTCTGTCTTATTTTTCCTTTTTCCTTCAAAATATTTACAGGTTTATGATAGAAACTTTTGAATGTTTTATAATTGAACTCTATCCTCTTGCCTGATAGAAATTTAAAATTGTATTTAGGTTTATCTATTTTTCCTTTCCCTTTTTTTGTATCAGTTTTCATAAAGCTGCCTTTGTTCCAGTCTTGTGATGTTCCTACATTTTGTTTACTTTTTTAGTATGTATCTATCATTATTATTTCTAATTGCTTTCCATGATTTTTTTCTAAACTGTTAAAGTTAACAATGAATTTAAGTAGTATTTCAAAAGATTTTTGTCATTGTAATTTTAGATGATTGCATAGATCAAGCCAAACTAGAAGAGTCTGAGGAAAAGGCATCAGAATTTTACAAAACATTAATTTAACTTTGACCAATTTTGCAAGGCTTTGTGGGGAACCACTGCCACATAATTGACCCTCAGGGGCTTGCTTCTTATTCTCTGTCTTCTTTACCTCCTTCAGGTATGCACCCATACACTGTTCTCCATGTAGTACTTCTTCAACCACCTTGTTATTTAAAACTCTTCATTGTTTACTCCCAAGCTTTACCTTTCTCATCCTCCTTCCTTTACCTTTCTTCCATTATATTTGTTATCATTTGTTATGCTACTAAATTTAAGCACTTTTATATATACATATGTATTAGCTATTTCTCACTCCAGAATAAACTGGAGTTTTTTACCCTTCTATGCATTATTTACGCACCAAGAAAAATTCCTGGTTTTTTGACAGAATTAAAAAAATATTTTGAATGAAAGAATAGTTGAACAAAATGTTTAGAAACAAAATGTTTAGAATTAAAATCAGAAGATGAGTCTTTTTTTTTGTAACTAGGGATTGAATTTAGAGGCACTCAACTACTGAACCACACCATTAACCTGTTTTGTATTTTATTTAGAAACAGGGTCTCACTGAGTTTATTAGTGCCTTGATGTTGCTGAGGTTGGCTTTGATCCTCCTGCCTCAGCCTCCAAAGCCCCTGGTATTACAGGTGTGTGCAGCTGCACCCAGAGTGTGGCAGTAAATATTCAGAAAAACAGTTCTGAATGAATTATAGTTGAAGGTGCGAACAGGTGACATTGCATGCAGAGGCTGCTGTGGAGTGTGCCACGGCACTGGGCCACCGGAGAGCATAGCACTGTGCGGGGTAGGCAGGAGCTGACTGAAAGGAAGTGAGCTGGAAGAGCCAGGAACAAGATGGTCTCAGTGGCCTAGGCTGCTGACTTTGCACTGTGAGTGGGAGCCAGCGGTGGCAGAGCACTGCACAGTGTATATTCTAATCTGAAAATACCTTCCATGAAATCCTCACTTTTAAAAAATAAGTAATGCTGTCTGTTTTCCTAAAACAATGAAATTGAGACTGTCATTTCCAGACCCCATGGTCTCAAATGTGCGTCAGCTTCATAATGCCTCCTGCTGTGGCACACATCCTTGAGATCTAGGCTATAGACTCAGAGCATCTGATGGTTCCATACCTGTGAATTTTCTTTTGCATACAGAACCAGTTGGAGGTATAGTGGGAAGGTACTATTTTATTTTTTTATTAAGCAGATGTTATGGAAGCAAGTTCACAATTACCCAATATTTACCTGCTTATGAAAATTGAGTCCTATATGTTTGTATGTGTAAATAAAACTATTGTGTATGAGGAGCTTGAAGATGAAACATGAAGACTCTGTGATGTCAGACCTTTTCTTCCCATTCTCAATTTAGTGACAAGAAGTTGTGATCCCATGGAAAATTCAAAAATTGAAGTTTTTATAGGAAAAAGTTTGCATGAATTGAGCACTTGAAGTATCCTGAAGTGAATGAATATAGAACAAAATATACAAATTCAGTGGGGAAAAAATTCAGTCACTTGTGGATGGATTATCATGGATTGACTGGCTGAAGCAAATGTATCCACAGCATGAGGGATGGGAATATAGCTCAGTTGGTAGAGTGCTTGCCTAGCATACACAAGAACCTGGGGTTCAATCCCCCACACAAAAAAAAAAAAAGAAAAGAAAAAACAGGTGCATGAACACTCCACCCTTGAAAACTTGGAAGATAAGCTTTATGTAGGAAATTCTTTATAGTTGTTCATTTTGAAAATTTTCAGGTGGTATAATATGTTATTAAGAAATATTTTTTAATAAGTCTAATTTTTATCAGAATGTCATTCCATTCTTAGAAGTATCTTTGCTTGATTAGTAAGTACTATTATAAAGAAAATTTTTAGGGTTGAGTATGCAGCTCAGTTGGAAAGAGCTTGTTTGGCATTTGTGAGGTCCTGGGATCAATCCCCAGCCTTGCAAATTTGAAAAAAGAGAGAATTAAGGAAAGTTTTATATTTAAGATGGGAGTGTATTTAAAATTATGCATAACTCTCTAAGGTTTCATCATTTGCACACATATTATTTCTTGATGTAGTAGAATAGTAGTTTAGAACAGAGTGGTGAAACTGTACTGTTCAATTGGGTTTTATATTTTTAAAGAGATTAGAATAAAACAAATGATTTTAAAGAAATTTTGAGATTTTTAAAAATTTTTATTTTTTTATACTAAGAATTTAACCCAGAGCACTTAAACACTGAGCCACATACCTGACCTTTTTTTATCTTTTTAAATTTTGAGACAGTGTCTCATGAAAATTGCTTAGGGCCTCACTAAGTTGTTGAGTCTGGCTTTGAAGTTGTGATTCTCCTGCCTCAACCTCCTGAGCTGCTAGGATTACAGGTGTGCATCAATATACCCAGGAAAGAGATGTTTTTAAAATAAGAAAAGAGTTCCTTTCTTTCATATTCTGTGACTATGTGAATTGAGTGGTGATATGGAATTTTTTTTTCACATTTTATATGGAATTTTTAAATGTTTTAATTAGTTATACATGAAAGTGCATTTTGACACATACATAAATGACATATAATTTCTCATTCTGATTGTACATGATGTAGAGTTACACTAGTTGTGTAATCATATATACACATAGGATAATAATGTCTGATTTATTATACTATTATTTCTACCCCCATACCTCCTCCCATTCCTTACCTCTCCTTTGTCTAATCCAAAGTACCTCTGTTTTTTCCTATCCCACACCCACATGGTGAATTAGCATCCATATATTAGAGAAAACATTCAGCCTTTGGTTCTTTGGAATTGGCTTATTTTGCTTAGCATAATATTCTCCATTTCCATCCATTTATCAGCAAATGCCATAATTGCATTCTTCTTCATGGCTGAGTACTAATCCATTGTGTAGATATACCACACTTTCTTTATCCATTCATTTGTTAAAGTGTATCCAGTTTGGTTGCATAGTTTAGCTCTTGTGAATTGAGCTATTATAGACATTAATGTGGCTCTGACACTGTAGTATGGTGAATAATCACATTTTATATGAGGTGCATCATATTTGCAGACAGGGCCAATAAAGTGGTTTATAAATAATTTCTTAACTGAGTAGTTGTGACATATGGAAACAGTTAATAGATTATGCACTTAAAACAAATCAAGTTTAGATTTCTGACATCATAGTTTAGTGGTCAAAGCTTAGGGGTACCAAGTGGCAAACCAGTGTGTTAAAGATGTCATTTTGTATTTGAAAAACAATATATTTCTTTTCTCTTTTTTCTTTTCTTTCTTCTTTTTTTCTTTTTTTCTTTTCTTTTTTTTTTTTTTTAATGGTGCCGGGGATTGAACCAAAGGCCTTGTGCTTGTGAGACGAGCACACAATTTTACACACAATTGTTTGAAAAGTCCTAAGCCACCTCACCAATCCTAAAATAAGATGAGAAGCATAATTTATAACTGAGAAATATGGTTTTGGGGAGTGCTTGGCAATAAAGAAATAATTTCAAAGGGAATGCCATGCATCTTACACCTCTTAAAGTTTTCTGAGGAATATTTGAGGAATAGTAATTTGGAAAGATTGGAGATGAAGAAAATGGACAACTAAGTATTCTCTAGAAATGTATCACTTGGTTCTTATCTGTGACTAAAGATCTGAAGACATAAATAAACCATGAGATGCATGTAGAGTACCTTGTTCCACCATTAGAAAGTATCCACTGATAAGCAGGTACAGTGTGTTCTTTGTTGCACTGCTGATGGAATGAAAATTATTTAATTCTCATAGAATTAGAGTCCTAAGAGACTAAAACAAGTGAGTTTATTTAACCTGAAGCCCCAGTAGACTTTCAAATGCCAGAGGCCACAAAATACTTCATTTATATGCTTAGTTATATAGCATATTTATGATATATACTAATAAAAAATTTTTAGCTCATGAATACAGATACATTTCCTGGACACTGACTAGTTGCTGGCAAATGGGTAGATTTGGTCATGTGTGTCTTGGACATATGTGTGAATAAACAGATTTTTCCCTTTTTTCCCCTCCTTTTACTTCTTCCCTGGCAACAAGTAATAATATTATTGTAGTGGATTTGAATGGAGTCACTTGTCTAGAGGTGGATTGGGGAACGTTTCTTCTCTTTCATAAAAATTCACCTTGCTATTTTAATTCAGATAGCAATTTTCCATGGTGTGCTATCAAGCATGAGCAAATTTTTAAATTGTTGCCTTCCATTGTTACTGCACAAGTTTTTGTCAGGATTTCTCTTCCCCATTTAACTAGGGCATCTCTTGTTACCTGTGATTGCTTGAAGTACACTACTGTCTGACAGGCAGTTGTTCTTTGCCTGGTGTACCTCATCTTATGGTTTATCACTAAGGATTTCCACTTAAAATTAGTGTGCATTATTACACACTTGAAAGAATAAATGTGACTCATTCTTCTGAATGTACTCCTTCCTTTCACTTTCCCCCCATATTATTTGACTTGGAACAATTAATGCCTACTTGGAGCATAGGATGAGGGTGCAGTACTCTAGGGCACTCACAAGTAGTTGTAGAGGACATCTACTTGTGTTATATGTCATATAGGAACTAGGTGTTAAATAGTACAGCAAATCCTTTTGTAACAGAAAAAACTTTCAGTATACAATAACAATTTGTATTTTATAAATTCAAGTTTATAAAATACATGTTAGGTTTGAGGTGATTGAATCTCACTCTGTTTCAGTAAGCTGGGTGATTTTGTCCCCTCTGACTCTTAAAGAATGGCTATTTCAAATTTAGACATAACTTAGTTTTGAGTTCTTAATTTGAATTTTGTGAATAAAATTTAGATCTCAGTGAAATTCAGTCACTGAGCTACATCCCCAGTCCTTGTTTTTATTTATTTTTTATTTTTTGGTAAAGGGGAAAGGGAGTGGGTATCACAATGAAAAGGTCAAAGATGACAAATCAAGACTGGACAGGCAGAACCTTAGATGATGGTAAAATGTGACAAATTCTAGGTCAACCCAACCATGAGGAGACTGTTATCAGAATCTTATGGCCAATCTTTATTACCTATACCATTCCCAGTCATTAGCAGGGTATTATCCAGGAAGAGCTGGGACTGTTCTTTAATGCTAAAGGTAACAGAGATTTTGGAGACTGTCAGCTAAATACACTCCTTGCCATGGAACACAAAGTCTTTTCCTGAAGGAGATATGATTAGAACTTCTTCATGCATTGTGTATGTATTATTCTTTTGAAAGCTATTGTTCAGTACTTTTCTTTCTTCCTTTTTTAAAAAAATTGCATTTCAATAACTACATTGAAAAGCATATCCCTTAGCATTAAGACATAATGTAGCTGGTTATGTTACCTCTCTCAACTCAAAATTAACACTGATGCATTCACAATATTGAAGTATTTCAGTCTTTTGGGAAAATTGAAAAGTTTTCCATGTAATCCATGTTGATAGTTTACAAAACTTAAGAATCAGATACTTGGTGGTTTTTTGGTCTATTTTTTCAGTGTGTCTTTATCACATAATATGATGTCATAATTGGTTACAGCTATTCTGATTAGGCTCAGGCTACCCATGGCACTGAGCAAGTGGTTACAATACTTTGACACTGCCTGTCTCCTTACCTTCACTGACAGATGTGCAGAATCCTGAACACTGTTGATAGTTGCATTTGAGTATTATTTACTTTTGTGAAAGTCTTCTATATTTTATTTTATGAGTCTAAAAATCTCTCCTGAAAAGGTTTCTAATTCTCTGACTGACAGCAAGAAAGGTTACAGATTTTATGTCAGCCTTTCTGATTTGTACACTGGTGGAAGAGAGGTGAATGTTAGGGGTCTGGGCTTCACTACTGCCTATTGAAATGTATGTGGATTTTCTTTTGGTGATTTAAGGGAACAATATATTATTTATCATGAGATGTTTCAAGCACCTTAGAATAATATTTTAAGGCAGATTCAGCATTAGATTATTCCTTCCTTTCTTTCTTTCTTTCTTTCTTTCTTTCTTTCTTTCTTTCTTTCTTTCTTTCTTTCTTTCTGTTTCTATTTGTTAAGGCCTTGCTATGTAGCTCAGGCTGGTCTTGAACTGCTAGACTCATCCTCTTGCCTCAGTCTCCTAGTAGCTGGGACTACAGGCCCATGTCATCTCTCCAACTCCCACCCAACTATTTTTGAATGTTGCTTTAATAGTGTAGTATAATGCATTTGGTAATGAAAGTATATATGAGATCTGAAAAAAACATGAAACTCCCTCATTAAACAATAATATGAGAACAGTCTTGATAGTATATTATTAGAGCAGTTAAACATTTACTTCATTTATACTACTTTATTTGTTACCTAAAACAATTTTATGAAAGAATCAAGGCAAGCATTAAATGCATTTTGTTTAAGGAAGTTATGTTCATATAAAGTTCAGTTAAAAAGAGCAGTCAATCTGAATGGAATAGAGATCTGAGTCAAAAGTCATTGTTCTTTCTCCTGTGGCAACTGCTTCTCTGATTAAAAGAAATCTCATTATGTTTTATGTAAAGTAGTTCTCTTTGATTTAAAATAATTTTCCTCTTATCTCCTGCTACCTTAATGTTGCCCCACAGCAGTTCACCTCATCCCTCAATTTGTATAAAAGCCTTCAAAAGTTTGTAATTTTCTTTATTAAGACCATCTTTCAGCATTTTGTGTCTCTACTCAGTTCTGTAAGTATTTGAGCTGTAAATACTAACACTGTACTGTTGACTGTACACAAGAAGTGAGGGACTCTGTGGGGTTCATCATGCAAGTGTGCAACCCTGGCTTTAAAACTACAGTTATTTCCTCTATAAAATGCGGGACATAATACCCATCTCATGGGGTCACTGTGAGAACTATATAATGAATATTGCTGAAGAAATTTTAAATTAAGTTTTGAGAATTCAGATCTAATTTTCACTTGATATATTTTATCATCTCTGAAGTTTACACAATGTAAAAGTAACTTCACAGTTCTTGACCTTTGAGTATTTAGATAATTTTTTATTAATTTAGGTTAAATTTATAGTGATTCATAAACCAAAATTGTACATATTTGTAGTGAACCATGTGTGTTTTGATATGTTTCAATTGTATAATGCTTAAATCACAATAAATGTCTATCTGTTCTAATATTTGTGATTTATTTCTAAAGAAAGCATTCAAAATCCTTTCTTCCAATGTTTTTGAAATGTCTTCCATTTTTATCTATGGTCACCCTATCATGCTGGAGAACTTACTGCTCCTAACTATAACTTTGTACACACTGTTTATCCTCTCCCCATTGTGCTCTCTGACCCTCCTCCTCTTCCTTAACTTCTGGTAATAAATATTCTACTTTAAAAAAAATCTGTGAAGTAAACTATTTTACGTAAGCTTTTTTTTTCTTTCTTTCTTTTTTTTTTTTTTTTGCGGTGCTGGGGATTGAACCCAGGGCCTTGTGGTTGCAAGGCGAGCACTCTATCATCTGAGCTATCTCCCCAGCCCTTAGGTAAGCTTTTTTAAAGAGTGAGATCATTTATTACTTGTCTTTCTGGGTCTAACTTCTTTCATTAACATAATTTCCAGTGCCATCCATGTTGTAACAAATGTCAGGATTTTATTCTGTTTCTGTACCTGAGTTGTGTTTCATTTTGTATACTTATGAATCGATAAAAGAATGTTCAGGTTGTTTCCTTTTCTTATTTACTGTGAATAGTGCTACAATAAACATGGGAATGCAAATATCTCTCCCATATACTGATTTTATTTCCTTTGAATATTTTCCCAGTGGGAAATGCTGAATCCCATGGCAGTTTTATTGTAAATTTTACAAAGGACCTCCATACTGTTTTCTATAATGGCATACATTACTACCAACACTGCACATAGATTCACTTTTCTTCACTTTCTTGCCAGCATTTATTTTTTTTGATAGTAGCCATTTGTATTAAAATGAATTATACATGCTTAATTTTGCTTTTGACTTGTAATGATCAGTGACATGGAGCATTTTTTTGGCCATTTGTATGTCTTCTTTGGTGAAATGCATATTATGTCCAAGATAAAATCAAGTATGCAGTTTTTTCTTTTTTCTCTTTTGCTATTGAGATTTGAATTTTCTTATATTCTAGTTATTAACCTCTTTGCAAATGTGTCATTTGTACATATTTTCTCCCATACTTTGTGTTGTTTCTTCACTTTGGTGATTGTTTTCTTAATTGTGGAGAAGATATTTTTCTTTGATTTAATCCCATTTGTCTATTTTTGATTCTGTTTCCTGTACTTTTGAATTCTTCTTCAAGACTCCTTGCCTATTCCAGTGTCCTGAACTGTTTCCCCTATGTTTTATTCTAGTAATTTTATAGTTAAACATTTAAAGTTGATTTTTTTAAATTGACAGGTAATAGGGACCTAATTTAATTTTTTCTCTGTGTGAAAAACCAATTATTAAATGCCATTTAATGAAGAAACTCATTTTCCCTAGACCTTTCTTCTCATCTTAGTAAAAAAATAAGTTGGCTGTGGATACATGGGTTTATTTGTAGGATATCTATTTTGTTTCACTGGACAGTGCTTTTTTATGCTAATAGCCAGTGTAACAACATTTTTTAAAAAAATTTTTGATTATTGATGGACTTTTATTTTTATTTTTTATATGAAGTCCTGAGAATCAATCCCAGTGCTTCTCACATGCTAGGCAAGTGCTGTACCACTGAGCCACAAACCCAAACCATAAAAACTTTTTTGACCTATGCTTAGTTATAACCCTGCTTCCAAGTAAGCTTTCTAAACCACAAAACTACTGTGCTAACTGACCTTTTTAAAGAATCACTTATGAAGATTAATGTAACCCTTGTCCATTCCATTAACTTTAGAAGGTAATAGTAGATTATCCTGTTACTTTCATTTTTAGATATTATTAAGTGCTTTATTAAGTTTCTTAAGATAGAGATTTGTTAAATCATGAATAAATAAAAAGATGTATTAGGCACCTCTTCTCTTTTCTTATTCCATGATTGTTTTTTTCTTTCAGCACATGTAATTTTTGTACTTTTATGAGATTTAAATCTGTAATTTTTTGCTTCACTTTTCTTGGTGTGCTTTATTTCTAAAACATTGAGCTGATGGCTTCAGAGTGATTTTGAAAAGCTTATTAAGTTCTTTATAAAACCTTATTGGTAGTTTTTAATAATTTGTTATTATTATGACAGTTATTTATAGTTTCAAAGATTAGTGATCATGGTATGGATGGTTTAATATAATTATGGAACTGGGATGCATTAAGGTATTAGGAACCTTCAGTTAATAGGCAAATAGAAGTGTCAAGTAAAGCTTATAAGTTTATAGGGTTTACAGGAAGGGAGATGACATTTTTTTGTTGTTGTTTCATAGAGTGTTGGTAGAAGCTTCAGAGCAGTGATAATTTTGGGGGAATTGATTGCTTTTTTTTAACTTCTAGCTGTATGGTGCAAGCTAAGAGAAATTAGTCGGATGAACTATATAAAATTGTTGAAATTTTACCCTTTTTGACATATCAAAACTTTATATGATTCTACTGAATGTTTATTTCCTAAACAAATAAAGGAAACTCATCAAGAAATGTCTTTAGTTAGTAGTTGAGAATGAATGTTAGTACTTCTATTTCCCTACTAGCTTGTCAAATATTTGAAAAGGAGAACAAAACTCTTCAATTGAAATCTATTTATCTCAGAATATTACTTATAGCTCCCAAATCTTTCCATAGAAGATGGCCTTGGAATTTTACATGCTATGCATGTGTATGTTATCCTTTTCTGAATAGATGAGGAATTTGCCTGCAGAGAACCATTGAAGCCCAGAAATCTTGTGGTTCATGATCCCAAAGTTTGTTAATTTGACATATCATTGACATTAGTACTCTAGGTTGACTTCTTGTCCACTTTTTTACTTTTCCATCAGTTTTGGCATACTGTATCTGGCAGAGAAACAAGGAATTGTGCTCACAAAAGGGGTTTTGTGTTAGCTTTATATTGTTTTTATAACAAATTATCATAGATTTGGTAGCCTTAAAAAGTCCATATATTTATCTTACCATTTTGTAGCTGTAAAGTCCAACATGGTTTTCATGGGATCATAGTTAGGGCATCAGAATAGTTGTGTTCCTGTCTTGAGGCTGTAGAGGAGAGCCTGCTTCCTTGTCTTTTCCATTTTTAGAGGATACCATGTTCCTCAACTGTGGTCCCCATTTTCCATCTTTTAAGAAGCCAGTAATGGTGATGTGGGGAAAGTCATCATATTAAGTTTCCCTTACCCAGTTTAGTGATGACAACTTTGTCCCTTTGACCTAGCTCTGAAAACATATTTTTAGTACCCAAGTGATTTAATTGACCTACCTGGATAATGCAGGTTGCCCATCCTATCACAGAATGCTTAACATTAGTTCTACTTGCAAAGTTCCTTTTCCAAGTAAGATAAAATATTCATTAGTTCCTGGAATTTAGATGAGGGTGTGTTTAGCAGAATTAGAGGCTAAGACAAGTTACGCTACAAAATTGCAATGCTTCACAGGTACTTAGTCCTGTTATTTTCACTCATTAACATTGTATCATTTTCTTTTCATCATGGATTCCTTTTGCAGAAATGCCACTTTAGAATCCTGAGGCACTGTAACTCAAATTTTTAAACCATTTTTTCTGTTCACTAAATGTATACAGGTATAAAAATTTTTAATCTCATTAACATGTTTTTGTTGTCAGATCAAATTTATTTTTCTGGATTTGTAGGGAAAATCCTTGGGTTATGTCCTTATAAGCACTAGGAAGAGTCCCCTCACTTTTTATTTATATATTTATTTAATGTGCAACAGGTATCATAGTTGCCTGTATATTTTCCAGTTTATAATATATGCTACTGTTTTTATTACAGGGGGATTATTCTGTGTTGTGGTTGTGTATTTTACATTCTTCTTTTTAACTTAGATATATCCTCTTTAAAAACTAGTGTAAAGAGACATTGGCATTTATAACAATTTTTTATCTCTATAACATGGTACTTTTTATTTTAAGGATGAATGAGAAGCCAGTGCTTATTTGAAAAATGTAACATTTTATATGTTATTGATTTTGGGGTAATAACAGTTTCTACATTGCCTGTTAATGAGCTAAATTTTAGTAGTTTAAAGTTTAATAATATTTAAAAATATGTAGTTACTCTTGTCATATAATGTTTCACAGCATACTTTTATCTGAATAATGTTTACTTTATGATGGGGACATTGGGAACCGGGGAACTCTTTTCCTCATCCAAATGTTACCCAGACTTAATAAACATTTACAAATGGATAAGAATACATAATTTCATTACCAAATAAAAAATATGTTATTATATTTGTATAGCTCAATGGATAATTTAAAATACAATATATAAGTTTATTTTAATTGCAAAAAATTGTTATCACTGAGGGAAAATCACAGTATGAAATCACACACAGTTATACAACCATATTTCACACAAAATAAGCAACTTATTTTAATTTAATTGTTGGCTCTTGGTCATTTGCCAGTCTATTCTATGTTCATATTGCCTTAGACTTATTCTTCCTTAAACAGGCTTCTTTTTTCTTTAATATTTTTTTCTTTTTCAATTAGAGAACTAATTATTTTTCATAATTTTACTGGTCACAGTGGATGGTTCGGCTCTCTGCTCCTATAACATGAGATTCAACACAGGAGAAATGAAATAGTCAATGTATTTTGTGCTAGAATTGAACTCAAGGACAGTTGGTCATGAGCCACATCCCCAGTCCTATTTTGTATTTTATTTAGAGACAGGGTCTCACTGAGTTGCTTAGCACCTCGCTTTTGCTCAGGCTAGATTTGAACTCTCAATTCTCCTGGTTTGTGTTTGCTTTCAGATGAGGGGCATTAATCTTTAGAGCTTTCTATTTCAAAAATATTCTATTGTAAATTTCTGCTTTTTCTGAATAATCTTTTTTACTTCCCCAAGTTTTAAAAATTTATCTTGAATCTAATGTATCTGTAGAAAATAAATAAATAACTTTTATAACTGAACAATTATTCATATTTTGTATTCATACTTTAATATTTATAGTACCAATACCATTAATACTGCAATTTGTTGTCACTTCAGCTTGAAACAAAATTTGTATAATAGGATTTACCACATGTTTATGTGTATGTATGTATGTATACAAACATACATACAGGTTTATGAATATATAAAGCATGTTTGTATGTATGAAAGAGAATGGTATATATGCCAGGTTGTCCTAAGTTGAGTAGGCACTGATTATTTGTTTTTATTTTTTTCACATCTTTTTTACTCAGTAAGAAATTTGGGTGCAGAAAAGGCAGATAACCACTTGACCTGATCATCCTCTGGCACTTACAAATCTCTCAATTATCATTCTAAATAAGCTTGCTTATAAATATATAAATATATTTATATATATATATTTTTTTTTTGGTACCAGGTGTTAACCCAAAGACACTTAACCACAAGCCACATCTCCAGCCCTTTTTTATTTTTTACTTTTTTGGGACATAATTTTACTAAGTTACTTAGGGCCAAGCTAAGTTTCTGAGGCTGTCCTCAAACTTGTGACCCTCCTGCCTCAGCCTCCTGAGCTGCTGGACTTATAGGTGTGTACTACTGTGCCTGGCTTGTGAATGTGTTCTTGATGCAATCCCAATACACTACAATATCTCATTATTCTTGGTTGTAATCAGAATTTATTTTTGGTGGGGGTACTGAGGATTGTACTCAGGGGCTTTTGACCACTGAGACACATCTCCAGGTTCTCACTGACTTGCTTAGCACCTTGCTTTTGCTGAGGCTGGCTTTGAACTAAAGATCCTCCTGTCTCAGTCTCCCAAGTTGCTGAGATTACAAGTGTGTGCCACCTTGTCTGACTGTAATAGGGTTTTAAGAAGGCCAGAGCATCTGTTGGAAGCAAATGATTGGACAGAAAGGAGCTGAGTCAATGATAAAGGAGAAATTAGTGTCTGCCAAGCCTTAAGACTTGCCTAGTCTTTGCAATGTATCATTTATGCATTTGCCCATTTCAGTGGGAACAGGTTGGGTCTCAAATAAGTTAAAAATCTGACTTTCAAAGTTACATCATTAGAAAGGATTTGAAAGTTGAGAATTTACATCTATTTGATTTTACAAGTTATGTTAATTTCCCTTCTGCTCTCTAGGGCACTGGAGCAAAAGAGGAAGGGAGAGGAATGAGAGTAAATTGGAGGGAGTACCCTCATGACCATTATATATTGTCAGGGAAATGACGCTGGTATCAGGTGTCCTGATTACATGTGCAGAGAAGTTACATCTCCTATTTTGTATTATTTTGGACCTTTACATTTTTGAAAACCGTGATAGTTGTTTCATTTATTACTTACTTTCTTCAAACCTTTCTAAAAAAGTCATTTCCAAATTCTTTGCCATTCTTATAATATTCCTGTCATGCAAAGCTGCTCTCCCTGCCATTTCTGGTGCAGCCATTTTCCCAGCCTCCCAATCACTTGTCAATCTATGAACATCCTAGCTAGCTACTTGTTCTTCAGCTTGCAAGTATCCTTCTCCATTATTGTTCCCCTGTTAGTCTGGCAGAATTCAACTGTTTCATGGTAGCTACCCTGCCATTTTTTCTCACCCCCTGACTTGATTTCTTTCTCCTCCTCACTTTCCACTCTCTCTACCCTGTGCCATTTCTCTTTCCTTTCTCTTTTCCTTTCATTTTCTCTCTTACCCTGCAGGAAGACACTCTGTTTGCTTAATAAACTCCCTTATGTGATTTTCTGTGTCCGGCATGGTTTTCGTGGTATTCTTTATAATTCCTTCTCATTTTAAGACTGTAAGAACCCAGGAAACCATGCTGGACATGGGAATTGACATAAGAGGGTTTATTAAGCATACAGAGTGTCTCCCTACAAGGTACAAGAGAGAATGAGAGGAAGAGAAAGGGCACATGCAAGAGAGAGTGTGAAAACTGAGGAGGAGAGAGAAAGAAAGTGAGTAGGAGAGAGAAAGCATGAGAAAAGATGGCAGGGAAGCTATCCTTAAGCAGTTGAATTCTGCCAGGCTAACAGGGGACCAATAATGGAGAAGGACACTTACAAGGTGACTGATGAACCAATAGCTAGCTAGGATGTTTACAGAATGACAAGTAGTTGGGAGGCCGGGAAATAGCTACAGTCAAAAGGATGGGCGGGTGGGAGCGACAAGAAGTTGGGACATGAGAAAATGAAAGCAGCATAAGGGGCAGGGGAGCAGCTTTATGTTGCAAAGACAGTAATCAAAGTGATCTTCAGATGTATCAGGACTATAAGTTTCATGTTTATAATACTCCATGTATGCATACATACTAAATGCTTAAAAAGGACTTCAGTCCAGCATTTTTATCCATCTCCAATCAAGTCCAACTTTCATTTCTAGCTGTGTTTTTCTTGCTCTACACCACCAGTTACATTGATCTATGTAGGTCATTCCTTTCAGGGATCCTACCTTGTTTTCATCATGTAGTCTTGATTGTTTTAACTTTCAGTTCCTACCCATTGTTTATCTTCTAGGAAAATTCTTACTGGAAGTGACTGACTTGACAACATGACCTTCATTGGGTTAGGCATTGGAGAGACTACTTTGCATCCAGCCCTGGTCTGCTCTTTCTAAGTTAATTATCTTTTCTCCCTTTACAAGGTTCAGGTTGTAATACAAAGCTGCTCCCCCGCCCTTTAGCTTGCATCACAACCTAGCTTGTCAGTCTGAAAGCTGCTCTCCCCGCCCCTTTCCACTGCAGCCATTTCCCTGCCTCCCAACTACTTGTCAGTCTGTGAACATCCTAGCTAGCTATTGATTCATCAGTCAGCTTGCACGTATCCTTCTCCGTTATTGGTCCCTGTTAGCCCTGTGGAATTCAACTGCTTAAGGATAGCTTCCCTGCCATCTTTTCTCAGCTTTCTCTCTCCTATTCACTTTCTTTCTCTCTCCTCCTCACTTTTCACACGCTCTCTTGTGTGAGCCATTTCTCTTTTACTCTCATTTTCTCTCTTACCCTGCAGGGAGACACTGTTTGCTTAATAAATCCTCTTATGTCAATTTCCGTGTCTGGCGTGGTTTTCGTGGGTTTCTTACAAAGGTGAGTGCCTAGAAAATGCTAAAATTTTTCTCTCTCCTGCTCCTTTGCTCTCTAACTTTATTTCATACCACCTTTACTCCAGTTCCTGTGCCTAGTCTCTGTAACATACCTCATGATGCCAAATAGACTTCTGTCTTGATCTTCTTTTTAACTGTAATATTCATGTTCCAAATATCTGCTCCACAAGTGACTTACCTCCAATTCTTGACTCAGATGTTGCCTTCTTGGTGAGGCTCCTTTGAATAACTTCCAATTTAGTACTGGCACATTGTTTCATGAATTTTTCCCTTGTTCTAATTCCTAATCCCCTCCTTCCCCACCCATATCACTTAACACTTTCTAACATATTGTTCACTACTCATTCCTTAATGCATGCTTGTCTTTTTCTCTCTCTATCCCTCTTGGAATTTAAATTGTTTTAGAAAAAAATTTCATTTATCAATATATCCCAAGTATCAAGAATGTTTGACAAACACAGTGGCACCAAATTAATATTGGTTGATTAAATGAATGTTTTTTTCTTTTTTTTAGAATAGAAAAGTAGTAATTTCAGCTTCCTCCAGTAAATTGTCTTTTTTTAAAATTTTAAACCAAAAGGAATTTTGGAAGGAGAGCCAAAATATTTAAATGATCTAGATTTCAAAGAACACTATCACTGATGATTTTTGGTCTGGGTGAATAATAGCCTGTTTTGTAAATTAGGTTAAAAGTTTTAGAATATAATGAAGATATTGAGTTTAGGATAGGTTAGGGACCTAGTTGCTGAAGTGATTCATGTTTTTCCTGATTTAGTTGCAGGCATCTATGTAAGGAGGAGGAAGAGTTTTCAGTGACTTTTTTTTGGAGAATGTGTTTCTGGATTTAGAGTCCAGGGGTACTTCACCACTGAACTGAATCCCCAGCCCTTTTTATCTTTTATTTTGATACAGGGTCTCAATAAGCTGCTGAGGCTAGCATCAAACTTGTGATTCCCATGCTTCAGTCTTCTGAGGCTTGTTTGTTTCCTGAAAGTTGCTCCTTCTTTGGGTATTCAGTTTTTAAAATTGAGGTAAAATTTGTATCAAACATTAACCATTTTAATGTGAAAAATTCTGTACATTCACCATGTTGTGCAATCATGAACTCTAACTGCACAACATTTTCCTTAGTCCAAAATTAAACCCTGTATACTTTGAGCGGTTCCCTATTGTACCTACTCCCAGCTCCTGGCAATCTCCACTCTGTTTTGTTTCTGTGATTTTGCCTCTTCTGAATATTTTGTATAAATGGAAACAAATGTGTATTTTTATGTCTGGTTTCTTTTATTTAGTTTAATATTTTTGAGAACATATTGTAGTATGGTCAGGACTGTTCCTTTCAATGTCCAAATAATATTACATGGGACTGGGAATATAGCTCAGTTGGTAGAGAGCTTGCTTCCTAAGCACAAGGTCCTAGGTTCAATCCCCAGCACCCCCCTAAAAATTGCATTGTTTGTGTATACTGTGATCTGTTTATCCAGTCATGCATTCATAGATACTTAGCCTTGTAAGCTCAGACGGGCTCGGCGGGCTCAATGGCGGGACCAAATGTAAACTCAATGGGTCTCGGTGGGCACAGTCAGCAGCCAAATAAAATGGGACAGAAAAGTGGCTGAAGCAAGTTTTTTTGGAATTTGGCTCTCAGGCGAAATTCCCAGACCCCCTGGGTATAGGGACCCAGAGAAAATTGTGCATGGCCCTGGCTGCCCAGGGTTTTTATAGACTAGGATGGGAAGGAGTCCTGTTGAGTGACAGGTGGGTGTGAAGGGTCAATGGAACTTTCCATCCACCTTGCTGCAAACTTTCTTGTCACCTTTGGTGGGCTGGTCTTTGTTCTAGCTGTTCAGCTGAGCCCCCTATAGTCACCTAATTTCCGACTTAACATCCCAACCTTTTTTGTGATATAGGGCGCCAGAGTCTGTCTGGCTACTTCCTGCATGTTCGGGGGCATCCTGGGGAGAAAAAGGTTCAGGTTCTAGGTCAGTGGGGAGACGACTATAAGAGTGTTGGAGTATCTGGTTGTAGGTCACCCTGGCAACCTTACTTATGCGGTTCTGGGCAAACCTGAGAATACAGGGAGCAATCCTTAGCAGAAATTCTATCACAAAGAGGGGAGTAAGGGTAGGGGTCAGCCAGGTGACAAGAGTGGAATTCAGTCATTCTGGCCAGGGGTCATTTAATTCTTCTTGCTTCCGCCTTTTATTTAAATGTCTGAGAGTTTTGACGTTGCTGTCATTGGACCGGTTTCATTGATGCACCAACAACATTCTTTTAGGAAGAGGTGTTTCCCCCTTTGTCTGCTGTGAGATCTAGTGCTCGACAGTTCTGCAAGGAAACTTGAGCAATAAATGTTATTCATCTTTGCTGGGATGTCAGAGGGGCAGCAGATGCCTCTACTGCCTTCTGGAGTTGCTGTTCTAGCTTTCGATTGGCAGTGACTGCATAATTAAGTCTTCTTGTTGGTATAACCTGTGTTTAGTAGAGATCTCTATATTCCTGTCACTTAGGGTTAGATAATCATACTAGCAAGCATAGATTAAGCCTACCTATGTAGTTTAGCAGGATCTGTAGGCCTTAAACTGAGTAAAAACTCCTGATTCTGGCAGTTTCTCTTGATAGTTAGCAGGTACATCTACCTAAGAATTTCTCTCTTGTAGCTTCCAGTCTTTATTTACTTTAGGGAGGTTAACACAAGTGTACATCTTAGGTTGCATTTAACTATTGTTTTTCTTAAATGCCAAAGAATGGCTATATTTAGGTTTTAACTGTTTTCTCGGGTGTCTAAGATTAAGCTGGTCAAATTGACCTGTTACTGACTTTTCTTGGCCTCTGTATTTAATCTCAATTCTAAATTTGATCTTAATCATCCAGCAAGTTAGCCTCACCAGTCATAAATAAGAGTGCTGGGCTTTAAGTTCAATGTCTATGACTTTGCATTTATTTATCCTTTTATATCTAATTGGGGTTTACATTATCTGTCCTATCGGTGATGCCTTACAATTTCAAGTTAATTTACAGTGTTTGCTCTTGAAGCAATACTTCTGCAAAAATTAATCCAGCAACAAAGTTTACAAGGAAAATACAAAATGGAATCACCAACAGTAAAACATTCAGTTTGTGCAATAGGTATTCTGAATTCTGGCTGAGTTATTCATTATATCCCCTGTTTGAGATCACAGCAATCTTTACAGCAAACATCAAACTTTTGAACACAACTTTAAATGAAGTAAGTCTGACTTATGTTGGAGCCATTCTAACATGCAGGTAGGTGAGGCAGAGCCTTATTTCAGATAAAAATGGTTAGGTTTGGTGAGGGGAGTGGGTAATTGAAGCGGTCTTCACAAAGTGAATGTAGCATTTTTAGAACCTGTGGGAGATCCAAGATGGCAGCCTAGAGGGTAACTGCACCCCCAGTCACTCCAGAAACCAGGAGTTAAGAAGGGGAGTCATTGAGAGACTCGGACTGAAATAGAGCCACGGGTGAGTCTGCCCACTGGGTAAACCTCGGCCTGGGTGGCATGCCCAGATAGAGGTGGCTTATCGGAGCCGGGCAGGGCAGCTACAGTCTTCCACAGGCAGCCCTGTGCACTCCGGCGGTGGGCCCGCCCCCACAGCCAGCTTCTCCAGGTTCTTGCATCGGGCCCACTAGTGAGAGCCTTTCTGACCAGAACAAGCTCCAAGTCCCGGAGCCAGCACAGCATACTCCCAGAGTACTCCCGCATGTAAGCAGCTTCAGGGAGCAGGATAGGGCAGCCAGAGACTTCCCCAAGAAGCCTGGACCCCTGCAGTGGGAGGTACCTTTCAAGGCTAGCTTCTCAGGCCAGACCGCCCAGTGAGAGACTTTCAACGTAGAGCCAGCCACAAGTCCCCAAACCAACGGAGGGCTTTGATCTGCAAGCAGCCTCTGGGATCAGGGCAGGGCAGCCAGAGAACTATTCAGGCAGCTCTGCCCACTCCGGATGCAGGCTCTTTCCATGGGGCAATGCAAGATGGCGGCCTAGAGGGTGATTGCATCCCCAGTCAATCCAGAACCCAGGAGTTAAGAAGGAGAGGCATTGAGAGACTTGGACTGAAATAGAGCCATGGGTCAGTCTGCCCACTGGGTAAAGTTCGGCCCGGGTGGCAGGCACAGAGAGGGGTGGCTTATCAGAGTAGGGCAGGGCAGCTAGAGTCTTCCCAAGGTAACCTTCCAACTGCAGCAGGGGGCTCCTCCCACATGGCCAGCTGCATGGTGCAGGCCCCCAGTGAGAGCCTTTCTGCACAGAGCCAGTTCGAAACCCTGGAACCAGTAGGGGGATAGGGGCAGCTTTCTTCGGATGCACTGCATTATCAAATTCCTCCAAGACATCAGGCTACTGAAGGCTGGGAGGTGATACACTGGAAATCTGCAGGGAAACTATAAGCCAATAGCGGAAATCTGCAATATCTCAGGGTCCCACTAAAAGCTGACCAATATGAGAAAACAAGGGAAGAAAATGTCCCAAACAAACCTAGATACTACATCAATAAAACCCAATGAAAGCACAGCAGAAGAAATGTCAGAAAGGGAGTTCAGAATGTACAAAATTAAAACAATCAGGAAACCAAATGAGGAGATGAAAGAGCAAATGCAGCCATTGAAGGAGGTGATGAAAGAGCAAATGCAGGCATTAAATGATCACACCAATCAACAGATAAAACACCAAATACGGGAAGCAAGAGATCATTTCAATAAAGAGTTAGAGATACTGAAAAAAAAGCAAACTGAAATACTTGAAATGAAGGAAACAATAAACCAAGTTAAACACTCCACAGAAATTATAACCAATAGGATAGAACACCTGGAAGACAGAACCTCAGACATTGAGGAAAATTATTTAATCTTGAAAACAAAGTTGGCCAAACAGAAAAGATGGTAAGAAATCATGAACAGAATCTACAAGAATTATGGGATATCATGAAAAGGCCAAATTTAAGAATTATTGGGATTGAGGAAGGCTTAGAGAAACAAACCAAAGGAATGAACAATCTATTCAATGAAATAATATCAGAAAATTTCCCAAATCTGAAGAATGAAATGGAAAACCAAGTACAAGAGGCTTATAGAACTCCAAACATACAAAATTACAACAGACCCACACCAAGGCACATTATTATGAAAATTCCACAATATACAAAATAAAGACAGAATTTTAAAGGCTCTGAGAGAAAAGAATCAAATTACATTCAGAGGGAAACCAATAAGAATATCAGCAGATTTTTCAATCCAGACACTAAAAGCAGGAAGGGTCTGGAACAACATATACCAAGCCCTGAAAGAAAACGGATGCCAACCAAGAATCTTATACCCAGCAAAACTTACCTTCAAATTTGACGATGAAATAAGGTCCTTCCATGATAAACAAAAGGTAAAGGAATTTACAAAAAGAAAGCCAGCATTACAGAACATTCTCAGCAAAATATTCCATGAGGAATGGATGAAAAACAATGATGCAAATCAGCAACAGGAGGCACTAGCCTAAAGGAATAGCCAAATAAAGGAGAAACAAAATCATGTCAAAAACAAATATGAGTCAATTGACTAGGAATACAAATCATATCACAATAATAACCCTGAATGTTAATGGCCTGAACTCATCAATCAAAAGCCATAGACTGGCAGATTGGATTAAAAAGAAAAATCCAACAATATGCTGCCTGCAAGAGACTCATCTCATAGAAAGAGACACCCATAGACTAAAGGTGAAAGGATGGGGAAAAACATACCTTGCACACGGACACAGCAAAAAAGCTGCAGTATCCATCCTCATTTCAGATAATGTGGACTTCAAACCAAAACTAGTCAGAAATGATAAAAAAGGACATTACATGCTGCTTAAGGAAAGCATAAATCAGCAAGACATAACCATCATAAATATCTATGCCCCGAATATTGGCTCATCCACGTACGTCAAACAAATCCTTCTCAATTCCAGAAATCAAATAGACCACAACACAATAATACTAGGCGATTTTAGCACACCTATCTCACCACTGGATAGATCATCCAAACAAAAATTGAATAAAGAAACTAAAGATCTCAAGAACACAATCAACAATTTAGACTTAACGGACATATATAGAATAAACCATCCAACAAAGAATGAATACACTTTCTTCTCAACAGCACATGGATCCTTCTCTAAAATAGACCATATTTTATGCCACAAAGCTACTGTCAGCAAATACAAGCAGATAGAGATACTAGCTTGTACTCTATCAGATCATAATGGATTGAAATTAGAAATAAATGACAGAATAAAACACAGAAACTTCTCCAGTACCTGGAGAATAATAATACACTATTATATGATGAATGGATAACAGAAAACATCAGGAAGGAAATAAAAAAATTCTTAGAAGTAAATGAGAACAAAGACACATCATACCAAGGGTCGCCCAAGTATATAACTCAGTAGGGAAGTAGAGTACTTACCTAGCATGTGTGAGGAACTGGGTTCAGTGCCACATATAAATAAATAAAATAGAGGTCCATTGACAACTAAATACTTTTTTAAAAACTATAGAATAAAAGAACACAAAAAAATGCAAGATTCTTAGAGAAACTAAAATAAGTCAATGGGCAAAAATTTCAACAAAAATTTAATATATTTTTTAAAATTAAATGCTGATTGGAAATGCAAATCAAAACTACCCTAAGATTTCATCTCACCCCAATTAGAATGGCGACTCTCAAGAATACAAGCAACAATAGGTGTTGGCGAGGATGTGGTGAAAAAGGAACACTCGTACATTGCTGGTGGGGTTGCAAATTAGTGCAGCCACTCTGGAAAGCAGTGTGGAGATTCCTCAGAAAGCTTGGAATGGAAACACCATTTGACCCAGCTATCCCACTCCTTGGCCTATACCCAAAGGACTTAAAATCAGCATAGTACAGAGATACAGCCACATCAATGTTCATTGCTGCTCAATTCACCATAGCCAGATTGTGGAACCAACCTAGATGCCCTTCAGTTGATGAATGGATAAAGAAAATGTGGCATATATATACAATGGAATATTACTCCGTAATGAAGAATGATAAATATACAAATTCTCTAACTTCATCCATTTGCCTGCAAATGCCATAATTTTATTCATCTTTATGGCTGAGTATTATTCCATTGTATATATATACCACAGTTTCTTTATCCATTCTTCAATTGAAGAACATCCAGGTTGATTCCACAATCTGGCTATTGCGAATTGAGCAGCTGTAGTGAGAAAACATAGTGCCAAGAGCAACTCTCTTTTGCCATCACCTCTAGGTTTCCTAGCTCACCTTTAGGTTTACTCCATTGCTTCCAGGTTTATTATTCCCCTCAGTGGGTGTTATACTCCTTCTGTGCTTATTTTTGACAGGCATGTTCCTGTCCTGAGGGTGACCTAGCATTTTGTAGATGGGCCTGATCACACTTCAGGGAATGAATGAAGAGCAGAAGGGCCACTGGCACTTGCTGAACACTGGAAGGTACTGTTCCCTTTCTTATCCAAGATCTTAAAGAATGGAGTGGGAATGAAACTTTCCTTGCATGGGGGAACCACACAGTCATCTTTAAGTCACTTTATGGATGTCCACATATTCATTATTTTTCTCAGTATCCACCTTAGCAGAGGCCATGAAGAATAACTTCAGCTAAGTGTCTCTGCTCCTCTATTTCCATCTTCCACTCAGGGTATGACACATCAGGTAAGGGACTGTTCTTGGACAGTGTAAAGTCCTCTCTGTGGTGACTTGTCCACTCTGTCAGAACAGGGGCAGGACTTCTATTGCATCTTGAAGACAAATCCATAATTTTTGTTGTTCTTCCCATGACTCCTGCCAGCCTTGACACCTGCCTCATTCTTCCCATAACTGTCCAGTGCCTTGGAGTTGGAGATGTTCTGTAGCACAGGGAGTTGGTGATGTACAGAAGCTATGGCTCACAGCAACCAAACTGGTGAAGTCTGGAAATGTTTGATGGCTTCTCATTTAAAATAACCTACCTGGCTTCCTGGGTGGCCTGCTTAAATGTCTATTCTGTGGGTTTGGGATCATAGATCTAGGTGAATCCATGCAAAGAACTGCATCATAAAATACAGAGGACTTTGATAATAGGGAAGATTCAGATGCCTGCCTCCATAGTCATAGGCCTGTCAGCAAACAGCAAAAGTGCAGGCACCCTATGTGATTCTTTGGGGTCTTACTGCAGAGCCCAGCAAAATTGTGCATGGTGTGGGTCAGAGTGATGACCATAGATGAAGAGACTGTGTGCTCCAGGGACACAGGAGGACACAACTCCCACTACTACTGCATCTCCTCCAAATCTCTCCCATCATGAAGTAAGTAAAAAAATGCTAATCCTAAACCTAATGTAAGAAATTTATAACCCCAATCACATTCAGAGGATAACCCAAAACCTCATGCCATGTGAGACTTTCCAGGGACATTCTGAATCAATTGTTTCTACATCCTACATTCTCAGCCCTCTGTATTTTGGTCCTTCTTCTTACCCCTTACAATATAATTTTGTATTTTTTATTCAAAGACAACTTTTTCAGTGCTCTTAGCCAATTCCCACTTTTCTAGGCTGTTGAACTTCATTCACTTCAGTCTTCACTACAATTTCACAATCATTTCCCTCTCAACATGGTGACATTCCAGATTCTAAATCATAACCTCACATAGAGTAGTAACTCCATAGCTGTGCAATTCAACTGGCCACAAATGTTGTTTAAATACAAATTTAAATTAACAAAAATTAATTAAAATTTAAAAATCTAAGTCCAAAATTACTCTAGCCTTTTAAAGGACACAACAGACACACTGGCTGTCATGTTGAACAAAATAGACTGGGAAACATTCCAATCTCCCATAAGGGACATGTCTGCTCCACAGCATAAATACTTGCAAAGAGAATATGCCTCCATATGCACTGTCTTTTCTGTATGGTCCAGTACAAGAACATCTGCTTCTCCTCCTACTCCTGTTTTCTCTTCCCAACTTCTTTCATGTTGGCATGCTATAGGATTTTCCTCAATCCTCTGCTTGTCTCTTTCCAATTTCTCATAAGACAAACTTTTCCACATCACCATTCATATACTTGTGGCTTCCAAATTCCTATTAACAGCACATCATCTCATCTAAGTTCCAGACTACTAATCAACCCATAAATGCATTTTCAGTTTCTTAGTTAAAAATGTTCAAGTAAAACAAAAAAATTAAAAACGATAAAACCTTTTCAAAACCAAGCTTAACTTCTTCCCTTTACAAAACTTTATTTTTGAACACAGCCATTCTTGTAAATGACAATTCAAATAATATGTATCTTCCACTCTTAAACTTCTATTGGCTTCATTATAATTATGAAATGAATATCCCCCAGAATTTGGCCCCATTGTTTTTTTACAATATAATAAATACCTAACAGCATGACAAGAACTTTTCAGAGGGTAAAGTGCTGGTTGGAATTAAGACTGTTAAGCAGAACATGGTCAGTTCTTCTAGTAAGCAGTCATGGAGTACTAATAGCAAACACCCCAACTTCATGAGGAGGACCAGTGATAAAGTCAGAGAAAGATTGAATGCCACTGAATGATTTCTCAATAAAACAATAATGTCATGCTTACAGAACTTGAAGAGTTAGCTGAGAAGTGTAGCTAGCATTTCAAGCAGAGAAAAAAATTCACATAGGAAGTACAAGCAATCCTTTGTCAAAGGCACAAAAGAAGCTACAAAAACCAGCTG
Source organism: Sciurus carolinensis (assembly GCF_902686445.1). Lineage (NCBI taxonomy): Eukaryota > Metazoa > Chordata > Mammalia > Rodentia > Sciuridae > Sciurus > Sciurus carolinensis. Next base: position 658,733 of record NW_025920149.1, read on the forward strand.
TGGAGATGAATCTGGAGATATACAAAAGGAACCAAAGTTTTTTTTTTTTTCACAAGTTTAATTTTAATATTCTATTTTATTAATTTATTTACATTTTTGCAATAAAGCAGACACTTTTTAACTTATTAGTTATACATGATAGAATGCATTTATACATTTTGATGTATACACAAAAGAATTGTAGTCTCTCATGTTTCTTGCTATACTAATTTAGGTTCACATCATTCATGCAGTTCTACTTGTCCGTGAGGTAATAATGACTATTTCACACTACTATCATTCCTACCTGCATAAAAATCCTCCTACTTTTGCTTCCCTCTATCTAATATAAAGTGATTGTATTCTTTTCTATTGCTGCCCCACTTTTTGTGAATTAGTATCCACAAAACAGGGAAAACATTTGGATTTGGTTGTTTTGGGTTTGGCTCATTTCACTTGGTTTGATATTTTCTAACTCCATCTACTTACCCACAAATGCCAGAATTTTATTATTCTTTAACACTGAGTAATATTCCATGGCATGCTCTTTATATACCATATTTTCTTATCCATTCATCTGTTGAAGGGCATCTAGATTGTTTCCATGTTTAACCTGTTGTGAATTGAGCTGCTATAAACATTGGTATGGCTGTGGCACTGTAGAATGCTGATTTTAAGTCCTTTAGGTATAAACAGAGAGTGGGATTGGTGGGTCAAATGGTAGTTCCATTCCAAGTTTTCTTAGAAATCTCCATACTGCTTTCCATTATGGTTGCACCAATTTACATTTTCACCATAAATGGATGAATGTACCTTTTTTACCACATCCTCAACAACATTTCTTATTGCTTGGATTATTAATAAGTGCCATTCTGATTGGAGTGAGATAAAATCTTAGAGTAGATTTTATTTTCATTTCTCTAATTGCTAGAGATATTGAACATTTTTCATATATATATGTTGACTGATAGTATATCTTCTGTGAAGGATCTGTTCAGTTCCTTAATCCATTAATTTTTTTTTTTGGTGTTAAGATTTTTGAGTTCTCTATACAGCCTAGAGATTAATGCTTTTTCCAAGGTGCATGTGTTAAAATTTTTCTCTTAATTTGTAGGCTCTTTCTTCACATTATTGATTGTTACTTTTGCTGAAAAGAAGTTAATTAGATTGAGATCATCCCATTTATTGATTCTTGATTTACCTTTTTGTTATTTAGAGGTCTTGTTAAAGAAATCAGAACTTTGATGGTCATGGTGAGGATCTGGGCCTACTTTTTCTTCTAGTTAGTCCCGAAGTCTCTGTTCCATTCCAAAATCTTTGATCCACAGTCAGTTGAGTTTCATGAAGGGTGAGAGATAAGGGCTTAGTTTAATTTTGTTACATGTGGCTTTCCAGTTTTACCAGCACCACTTGTTGAATAAGGTATCTTTTCTCAGTTAATATTTTTGGTGCCTTTATCTAAGGTGAGATTAGATTTTTGTGGGTTTGTTTCTGTGTCTTCTATTCTGTACCATTGGTCTCTGTGTCTTTTGTGGTGACAATATCATGTTGTTTTAATTACTATAGCTCTGTAGTATAGTTTGAGATTTGGTATTGTGATGCTATCTATCTACTTCACTTTTCTTGCTAAGATTTGCTTTGGGTCTTCTGGGCCTCTTATTTTTCCAAGTGAATTTCATGATTGCTTTTCCTAGTTCTATAAAGAATACCATTGGGATTTTAGTAGAAATTGCATTAAATTTGTATAATGCTTTTGGTATTATGGCTATTTTGGCAATATTAATTCTGCCTATCCAGGAACATGAGAGGTCTTTCCATCTTCTAAGGTCTTCTTCAATTTCTTTCTTTAGTGTTCTGTAGTTTTCATTGTAGAGGTCTTTCACCTCTTGTTAGATTGATTCCCAAGTATTTTTTTAGGTGAATGGGAATGTGGTAGTGTTTTTATTTCAATTTCGGTGGATTCATTACAAGTGTATAGGAATGTGTTTGATTTATGGGCATTGATTTTTATATTCTGCTTCTTTCCTCAATTCATTTATTCTAGAAGTTCTTTCATGGAATTTTTTTGATCTTTCAATTACAGAATCATGTCATTGGCAAATGGTGATAGCTTGTTTTCTTCTTTAACTCTTTGTATACCTTTAATTTTTTTCTTCTATTTTTTCTGGCAAGAACTTCAAGGAAAGTGTTGAGTAAAAGTGGTGAAAGAGGGCATTCTTGTCTTATTTCAGGTTTTGGAGGGAAAGCTTTCAATTTTTCTCTATTTAGAATTATGTTAGCATTGGGTTTAGAATATATGGCTTTTACGATGTTGAGGTAGGTTCTTACTATTCCTAGTTTTTCTACTGTTTTGAGCATAAAGTGGTGTTGTATTATCAAATTATCTTTCTATATCTAATATGATGATTGTATGATTTTTGTTTTTAATTCTATTGATATGATGAATTACATTTTTTGCTTTCAATATGTTGAAACATCCCTGTCTCCCTTAGATGAACTGAACTTGATTGTGGTTCACCATCCTTATGTTTTCATATGAGAATTGCCAGAATTTTATTGAGATATTTGCATATATATTCATCAGGGATATTTTTCTGAAGTTTTCTTTCTTTGATGTGTCTTTGTCTTATTTTGGTATGAGGGTAATATTAGTCTCATAGAATAAACTTGGAAGGGTTTGTCTCTTTATATTTCATAGAATAATTTGAGGAGTATTGGTGTTTGAAGATCTTGTAGGACTCAAATGAGAAGCTGTCTGGTCTTAGATTTTTCTAAATTGTTAGGTTTTTATTGGTGTTTTTGATTTCATTATTGATATTTTTCTGTTGAAATCATGGATGACCTCCTGATTCAGTATAGATCATATGTCTCTAGAAATTTGTCAATGTCTTCAATATTTTCTATATTATTGGTTTATAAATTCTCAAAATAATTTCAAATTATCTTCTGTATATCAGTTGTGTCCATTTTGATATTTTGTTTTTCACAACATATTTTAGCAATTTGGCTGTCTGTTTTTTACTCTTTGTAGTGTGGCTAGGTGTTTATCAATTTTGTTGTTGTTTTTCAAAGAATAAACTTTTGTGTTTTGTCAACTTTTTAATTTTTTTTTAATTTTAATTTTATTGATTTTAGTGCTGAGTTGAATTATTTCCTGTATTCTACTCTTTTTGATGTTGATTTGTTCTTTTATTCCTAGAGCTTTCAGAAGTAAAGTTGTCATTTATTTGTTGAATTTTTATTCATTAATAAATAACTCAATGCAATAAATTTTCCTCTTGGTACTGCATTCATAGTATACCAGAAATTCTGGCATGTTGTGTCAGTGTTCTCATCTACCTCTAAGTATTTCACCCTTGGTTTCTTCTACTATCCATTCATCATTTAATTGTGTATTATTTAATTTCCATGTGTTAGAGATGATTTTATTTTTTATTTTATAATTTATTTCTAATTTTAGACCATTATGATCTGATAGAATGCAGGGTATTATAGCCATTTTTTGTATTTATTAAGAGTTTCTCTCTGGCATAAAATATAATCTGCCTTAGAAAAGGATCAATGTGCTGCCAAGGAAAAATATATTCACTCATTGTTGAATGAAATATTATAATAACTGTTAAATCTAAATTATTGAGTGTGCTATTTATTTCTATCATTTCTTAATTTAGTTATTTAGAAGATCTATCAAGTAGTAAAAGAGTTGTTATAGTCACCCAGTATTATTTTGTTGTGGTCTACTTTATTCTTGAAATTGAGAAGGGTTTTATTTTGTTTGTTTTGTTTTGCTTTATTGTTGTTGTACTTAGATGCTCTATTGTTTGGAGCATAAACATTTACAATTGCTATGTCTTGCTGCTGTATAATTCCGTTTAGTAGAGTGAAATAAACTTCTTTATCCCTTCCCATTAACATGACCTTGGAGTACACTTTAACTGATATAAGGATGGAAACCCCTGCTTGTTTATGTAATCGATATGAGTGATTTTTTTTTCTTATCCTTTCACCTTCAGTCTGTGGATGATGTTGCCTATAAAGTGAGTGTCTTGGAGACATCATATTGTTGTGTTTTGCTTTTTAATCCAATCTACCTATGTTTTTTATTGATGAGTTTATGTCAATAATATTCAAGGTTATTACTGAGATATAAATTTTTCCCAGTCATTTTACATTATTTCTGGCTTTTAATTTGATTTAGTTTTTTTTTTTTGACTATTCATTTAGAGTACTTCCACCCTTTGCTGGATTTCACTTTTCTTCTTTACTTCATCTTCATGGGATGTTTCATTGACAATGTTCTGTAGTGCAGGCATTCTAATTGTCAGTTTTTAAACTTCTGTTTATCTTGTAAGATATTTATTGCATCTTCAAATCTGAAAGTTAATTTTGCTGATATGAAATTCTTGGTTGCCATCCATTTTCTTTCAGAGCTTGAAATGTGTTGTTATATGACCTCCTAGCTTTGAGGGTCTGGATGGAGAAATCAGTTGAGAGATCTAAATTGGTTTTCCCTTAAACATAACTTGTTTTTTTCTTTTTCCTCTCACAGCCTTCAAGATCTTATCCTTATTCTATATTTTAATCATTTTCATTATAATGTGTCTTGGTGTGGGTCTTCTGTAGTTTTGTATATTTGGCTTCCTGTAAGCCTTCTATATTTGATTTTCCATTTTATTCTTTAGGTTTGGAAATGTTATGATATTATGTCATTGAAAAGATTGTGCATTCCTTTTGCTTGTTTCTCTGTTTATTCTTCTACCAGATAACTCTTGAAATTGTTCTCAAGTTATCCCATAGCTTCTGGAAATTCTGCTCATGAATTCTTACCATTGCTGCATGGTCAACATTACTTTTAAAATTAAATAGTTCTTCATTTTCTGAGGTTATCTCTTCCAAATTGTCTAGTTTGTTGGTGAACATTTCCACTGTGTTTATACTTTGATTTATTGATTCCTTCATTTTGAGAATTTATGCTTGTTTTTTTCACAAACTCTAATTCTTTATTGAAGTGATCTTTCACTTTCTGTATTTTCTCTTTGATTTCACTCTTTATACCATCCTTTATTTCACAGATGCAGATTAACCATATACTTTTTAAACTTCTTCTTGGATGTTTCTTCTATTGTGTTGTCAAGTGACTTCACTAATTGGGGCATTTTGGTTTGTTTGTTCCTTTTTTTCACTTGTTTTTCATGTTTTGTGTGTTTTCCCATCTAGTTTTATGAATCTGAGACAATATAGATTCTACCCTTTACACATATATTGTAAATAAAGATTTCCATTACCCCACCTTTAAGAGAGAGACCAAAAACAACACCTATAGCAAACAATATTCAGCCTCAAAACTAATATCTACTTGCAAGTCTTTCACTGTCCTCTTGCTATAAACAACAATGATGAGTTCAATCATTGTCCACAATAAAAACAGAACATTTGTTATACAGATTTACAATCTCAAATAGTGGACAAGGCAGAAGAGAAACAGTATAGGACTTGGTGTTCATGAGGGAGAAACAGAGAAACCAGAGACAAAAATCCAGAAAGCATGGGAGAGAAATGAACAGAGACTGGCTGTTATGTGGAGAAACATAGTAGAAAGGGAATATAGGAAGACAGACAAGCAAGAAAAACAATGCATACTGAGAGAAGAAAAAATTAAAAATATAAGAATATACAGAATATATAGCAGAACTGCAAAATACCATATGTATATTATTGTCTTCAATAAACTGGTGCACAAAATCACCCTGCTCCAAATATGATAGAGAGAGATCAGAGAAAAAATAATAAAATAAATATCAGTGGAAAATTCAACATCTGTCTCTGCCAGCATCCAAATGCTTCTCAGCCCTGTCTCTGACTTATCACAAGACAGACCCTTGGAAACCTAGCCACTATCTCACCACTCTGGACCTCAGATGTCCTGGGTTTGGCCACATTGCAATCTGATGATCACAGTGCCACTGGAATTTGGAGGGAGACAACCAGGGATTAGCAACCCTGAGATGCTGTACTAGATGGGAGCAACCCATAATCCCAGGAGGCAGATCACACTTGCAGCCAATCTCATAGGCACCCTGATGCTGAACCTTCAGTTTCTGGCCAGTGACCCCAGACAGGTGCAGCTGTGCCCCAAAATGGCAGTGACACAAAACCCACTGGCACCCCATACTAATCCCAGGGTCTGGTTGGCACCTTATAATGAATGTCACCACATGCAACCAAACCTGGAGTCTCCCTGGCAGTGAACCTCTGGGCAGTGTTGGAAGGGGTAATAGCATGAGTCAATGGTAGCTGGCAGGGGGTCAGCAAGAGCTGCAGTCATCAGTGGTGTTGGCAGCAGGTGGGGGGACTGGCAGAAGTGGCAGCTGTGGCTCTGGCAGCAAGTGCCACAGCACCCAGAAAGGAGAACTCTAGGTGATCTTCTGAGACCAGCAAGAACTTTGGTGTGAGCAGCACCAGCATCAGTGGCAGCAGCAGTGCAGTTGACAGTCAAGCATCTGAGGCATTATCAAGGGCAGCAGACCTCCAGGTGACACTGTCTGTAACAGCATCAAGAGCAACAGGGCCTGGAGAAAGACCTCTGGGCATCTGAAGCAGAAGCATCAGGTTCAGCTGTGGCACAGGTGCCTGCAGCAGTAGCACCAAGGGAAAAGATATCCAGGCATCTGTGGCAGTTTCACCCCACCCCCTAGAGAGGACCTGCAGGCAGCAGCAGTGGCATCCATGGTCATATCATCATGGGCATCCCCAGCACCTGATGAAATCTCTTGGCATCTGGGGCTAGTTTTAGATTTAATAAAGTTTGAAATAATGTCTTCAACTTCAGTTCTTCTTGTTCTCCCATGCTTCTGCAAGACTCAGTCTTTGCAATAGTCAGACTCACTTTTTGCTTTGTTTAAGACAGAACAATCATATCATTTGTAAATAATTTTAATATGATGCTAGTTATAGTTACTGAGTGTTCTTCAAAGTGTTATAAAGTACTAAGTGCTTACTAGGCACTTTAATATTCCTACCAATCCTTCTTAAAGAAGAGTCAATCCAAGGTACATGAGATCAAATACTTACTTTATGTCATGAAGCTAATAACAGACGCCATGTAAGTACAAATTGAGGACTGTTCTACATCTTTGCATGTCTTCATCACTGCTGAGCTTTCCGTCTTCCAAGGACTTCTTCATAAATATCCCTCCTTAATGCTGCTACTTTGTGAGTAAAAATTCCTAGGAATATTTCAGAGAACAACACAAACATGTACCAGTAAAGTGTAGATACAACCAAAGACTGAAAAGGTCACAGTTATACTAGTATCTATTTTACAGCTTCCAGGTGATGATGGTGGACCCAGTTTCAATTTCAAGGGCCATGAATATCTTATGGGTTTGTTTGAGTCATCTCAGAGCAGGAGGGTTGCTTTTCTATGAACTGAAATTGCATCAATTTGTCTGTTCCACTGCCTCACAGAGCCCTAGGTTCAATCACAGCAGCCCTCACACAGAGAAGGTTGGTGTAACTGTGAAAGTGGTTCACTTTACTTTTTGAATATAGATCTGAGGCTTATTTTTAAAAGGGGTATGATTTTCTTTTCTTCTTCTTCCTTTCCCCCTCCCTAACCTGGGGTTGGGGAACAAGATTACATTGAGTTTCCTGTTCTCTACAGGAAGGAGATATCTGCCAGAAGAAGTGGGAAATGAATATCTTCCAAATTAACAAGTCAATGTTAACATGCCATCAGGGTGCCCTGGGATCCACTGTCAGGGCACTTCTGGAATGAAGCCTTTGAAAAGTTTCTTTAAAATGCCCTTGTTCCTCCTAATGGGGAGTATCACAAACTTTGTGACAGGAGTCCCCTGTGTTTCTTCTTTGCTAGCAAAGCAATACTTTTTTTCTTTTGCTCAATACTGTGTCCTTGTTATTTAATTGTCATCAGGAACAGGACAGAGCATTTGGTTACAAATTTGTTCCCCACCTGGAGAACCAAGTGCAATTCCCAACCCTGGCTTTCTTGTGTAGGACTGGCACTGCAAGCAACTGCACTTCCATGCTGAATGAAGATGTATGGCAAATGAAGATGTATGAAATGAAAAGTGGACTAGTAAAAAATTAGTAAATGGGACACCTTGCCTTGGGTTGAACCAGAGGAGATATTCCTGTAAGTAAAGGGAGTGACTGAGGAATTCCCAGCAGCTACTAAAGACCACTTTGCTTCAGGGAACTCCAGCCTTCCTTTCCTGAATTTTAAGGATTGCTCCATCTTGGTCTGCTTTGAGAAAAAGGATACTGAATGCAGTTATGTCTGGATACCTCAGTCACTTGGTAAGCTCCCTCTGTGTGCACACCAAGACCCTTGATTCTACACATCTGGTTCCCCTTTATGGGAATATATAATCCCTTTTTGTGGGGACATTTGTGGTGCCACTAGTGTAGAAGTCATTGTTAAGTGGTAGTTGGAAACTTTGCAGACATTTCCCTCATCTGTTCTGTTTAAAGATTTCCCTCTGTCAGCTATGGTTTGGGGATCCTCTTTGCCTGTCTCTTGGTTTTTTTGTTTGCATTTGTTTCTGGTCCCTTAAGACATGGGAAATTGATTGTATAGATTGTTTCTTGGGAAAGATCTTGACTGAATCAGCCACATATAGGTATAAAACTGTCTAAGAAAAAGATAATGTTTAATTGTAACCCTGCGCTCTTTGAATGGTTTTCTGTATTATTACAATCTTGCACTTGGGAATTGGCCTATCAGAGGTAAAATAGACAAAATATTCTGTATGTACAGGCATGTATGCAATTATGTAATAAATCTTAACAGGCAAAAACTAAGTTGGATGCAAAAGGTGCTCCCTTTCATGTGTGAGTACAGCAGGACAACAAAGTTGCTTTTATTTTTTTTTCTTTCCAAACCAGTGCTAACAGTCTGAGTACTACTTCTCAATCTTGCCCCAGGCAGCTGCAAATCATATTGCTGTGGATCAAGGACACAGTCCTGATATAAAGGAGAAAAAAGAAAATCCCAGGAAAGCTGCCTGGTCTATAGAGAAATAGGCAAGGAGGATGTAGCCTCTACCCTACTTTCCAGCCACTCTTTGCCCATGAGAATGAAACCTGAGTTTGAGAACAGGGCTCAATTCATGGCTTCTGCAGATGAATGAATCTATATGAACCATAGACCTCACTGATTTTCTTTCTGGGTTCTTGCTCCTTGGAATCAAAGAATGAAATTCACAGATGGTGATAGAGGACAAAAATGAAAGAAATAAAAATAGTTTTGAATGAAAGGAGATAAAGATGAATCTCCCTTTGATGTGAGGGGAAAACATTTGGAAAACTTCTACACTTGAGTATACCAGTTAAGAAATTAGGCTTTGGACGAAGGTGTTTATCAGAGTCCATGGTCAACAGATATTAAAAGTGTTAAGGCTAATTGTTGGAATCTATTCTGTACAGATGTTGGGACGATACCAAGGCTGTTGACTTGCCCATAACTTGCTATTTGGTTGTTTTCTTTTAGTTCCTAAGTCTAAATTTTTTTGTAACTTCCATTTGGGTCCACCCCCATTTTCATTTTCCTAACACTCTGGGACAAAGGAGTGGACTGGAATGCTTAACCTCACAGGGTTTCCTTTACATTTGAAAAAACCCTATCTGGGACCCAGTATATTCATTGGTGATTAACTAAACTATCTTAATGGGGATGGAAGATGAAAGCTGCCAGTCACAACAAATGAAACAATGGGTTCTAATGTTATTAAATTATAATGTGAGGACAAACTTGTCTCCTCTTATTAAGATCTGTCCTATTTTATCAGGGGACACTTCTGGTTGCGGGCCTTCCCTCTTGCCCACAAAGCTAAAATACAAGAATCTCCCTGAGTCCCCATGAATTCAAACACCTGTCTTTTGGCCTGATGATTTCTGAAGAAAGAGGTCCCTAATAATTTCTGTCACCTTCACTAGACAGTGCCTTTATATACAAAAGTATGTAAAGAGAGAATCTCTAGGTACAATTAGCAATGGGGAACTCACTTAAAGTTGATGGCATTATGATGATGGTAAGGGAGACTGGTCAAACAATAACCTGTGTTACAAATCTTTTAGTGTACACTGGAAATAAAAAAAAGATTTAAGGCACAGATTTTAAATATGCCAAACTGTCTAATCCCTTTGCTGGGATAAAATTTGTCATGTAAATTCAATGTAAAGATAACATACTTGCACCAAAATTAAAAATTTCAAGTGCAAATATCTTCCAGGAAAATAAAACAGAAAGTGCTCTGCTGGATGCCTAGTAGAAGTGAGAAAGGCCTTTTAAGAAAAAGTGACCCCGGGAAAAGTGATCAATGTTATCTTAACCAAGTTTACATTTAGGAGAGAATAACTTGCCCCAGGGGAAATAAAAAAACAATAGCAGCTCATTTTATAATAGCTAGATTGTGGAACCAACCTATATGTCCTTCAACAAATAAATGGATAAAGAAAATGAGATATATATACACAATGGAATATTATCCAGTCATAAAGAAGAATAATATTATGACATTTGCAGATAAATGGATGCAATTGGAAAATATCATGTTAAGTGAAACAAGTCAATCTCAAAAAACCAAAGGCAGAATGTTTTTCCTAATAAGTGGATGATGAAACATGATGGGGGTGGTGGTATGGTGGGTGAGAGAAGAATGGAGGAACTTTAAATTACATAGAGGAAAATGAGAGGGAGGAGGTATGAAAACTGGTGGAATGAGACAGACATCATTACCCCATGTACATGTATGATGACATGAATGGTGTAAATCAACATTGTGCACAACCCTAGAAACAAAAATACGTGCCCCATTTATGTACAGTGAATCAAAATGTTGTCTGTGAAAATAAAAAAATAATAATAAAAGAAGAGGCACTCATTCTCTTCTGGACAGTTTTTTAAATTGTACAATGAGGCTGCTTTGCCAGATATCCTACTCTGCCTCTTCTGTCTGTTCAAAAACCTCACACTGATGAATACCAATTTGTGCAAGAATTGACAGGTATAAAATATTAAAATGGGATGTCAATTGCTTTTAGGATTTTTCTTTGTCAGAGACACAGCTGATTTGATATCTTGACCAGACTTGATTTTTAATAATAACTTAAATATACTTGGCTAGAAATATATATACATATGAAATTAAACATACTTGAGGCTTATCTAAATATTCTATAAAAGTTTAAAAATAAAAGTTCATGTAGATTTAACCAGTACCTTACATCTGACATAGGGCAACACTGCCATTTATAAAACTTACCTATATCTGTCTGCTCTAAGTCTAATTTGAATTATTAACACTTTTCCCAAAATGTATAAGAGATTTAAGGCTATTGTTTATTTTTACTAGTACTCCTAAACTCTGCAAGCCTGTAAGTATTTGTGGATTCTTAATTTTACTGTGAAAATTAAACCTAGTTAAAATAAGGACATCTGTATAATGGTGATACTATTAGTCCTTTGTAGATTAAGTATATTCAAGTTCTTCTAAGATACAAATTATAAATATAAAACTTGGAAGAGCACTTTACCAAGCTGGTGTTCTCCAAACTGAAGTTGTTTAAATTGGTAATTTTAAATAATATAAAAATAAAAATATTAAATTGGAAATTAATATTATTTAATATCCTGTAACTGAACCTGTTATCAATAAGAGGCATGTAAAATTTTATGTTACTTTTTACACTGGGGTAAAAACTTAAATGTATTTTAGAAAGACAAAGAGAGCCTAATCTATTTAAAGATGGATATTGTAAAACATGCATTTTGCCACTTTCCAATGAAAAAGGATCTAAAATCTCTTAAACTTTTCATTGATTCATATTTCAGATGTAATGTTGTATTGTGATTTGTGAAGAGACCTTGAGATAAGGCTCTGCCTCCCACCTTACTCCATGTTAGAATGACTCCCAATTAGCTTAGACTTTTACTCATTTAAAGTTGTTTGATCAAAAGATCAATTTTTGTTGCAAAGATTACTGTTGTCTCAAAATAAACAGGAGGTATAATATAAATAAGTAAGGTATGGGATTATAGAAAAGTTGTGTTTCTTGGACCATAGCTATTATACAAACTGAATGCATTTTTGCTATTGTTAATTTCATTTTGTATTTTTCTTGTAAACTTTTATTGTTATGTGTTAGTACTTCACAAAAGTGTAGCTTCTAATATAACAAACCGAGTTAATTTGAGGTGATGGGTAATCATCTACAGAGGACAGACTGGATGTAATACTTCCACAACTAATACTGACCCCTGCCTCATCTATTTCCTACCACTCCAACACTTGACACAGTTCTGTTGGAGTAGAGGATCAACACTTGACACTGTTCTGTTGAAAAATCATCCTCCCTTTTGGGGGCCATAGGCGTGGCCTGTCTCCATGTGCTCTAGATTTTAATTCTAACAATCAATATATTCTTAGATTCAGATTATAGAGAATGCTGGAGAGATTTTATGGTCCTGGGACACAAAATAACATACAATAAATTTTAATATTAATACTTACATGAAATTATAAATAAGCAATAATGATTTAATCAAATTTGTAAGAAGTCTGTGATTTCTTTTAGTATACAAATTCTCTAAAAGTTATATGTAAGTATGTGAGAGTATTCCTCTGAGCTTTGATGTGGTGTTTGGTCTTCATTGCTTTCTTTTTTTTTTTTCTTTTTTTTTATTGTGAAAAAATGGGATACATGTTCTTTCTCTGTTTGTACATAGAGTAAAGGCATACCATTTGTGTAATCATATGTTTACATAGGGTGATGTTGGTTGATTCATTCTGTTATTTTTTCCTTTTCCCCCACCCCTCCCATCCCTCTTTTCCTTCTATACAGTCCTTCATTCACCCATTCTTGCCCCCCTCCCTAACTCTCACTCTAACCCTAAAACTAACCCCTCCCACGCCCAATTATGTATCATCATCCACTTATCAGCGAGATCATTTGTCCTTTGGTTTTTCGAGATTGACTTATCTCACTTAGTAGGATATTCTCCAATTTCGTCCATTTGCTTGCAAATGCCATAATTTTATCATTCTTTATGGCTGAGTAATATTCCATTGTATATATATGCCACAGTTTCTTTATCCATTCATCAACTGAAGGGCATCTAGGTTGGTTCCACAATCTGGCTATGGTGAATTGAACAGCAATGAACATTGATGTGGCTGTATCTCTGTAGTATGGTGATTTTAAGTCCTTTGGGTATAGGAAAAGGAGTGGGATAGCTGGGTCAAATGGTAGTTCCATTCCAAGTTCTCTAAGGAATCTCCATACTGCCTTCGAGAGTGGTTGCTCTAATGTGCAACCCCACCAGCAATGTATGAGTGTACCTTTTTCCCCACATCCTCGCCAACACCTGTTGTTGCTTGTGTTCTTGATAATCGCCATTCTGATTGGGGTGAGATGGAATCTTAGGGTGGTTTTGATTTGCAGTTCCCTTATTACTAGGGATGTTGAACATTTTTTCATATATCTGTTGATTGCTTGTACATCTTCTGTGAAGTGTCTGTTCATTTCCTTAGCTCATTTGTTGATTGGATTATTTGTATTCTTCGTGTAGAGTTTTTTGAGTTCTTTATAGATTCTGGAAATTAGCGCTCTATCTCAAGTATGGTTGGCAAAGATATTATCCCACTCTGTAGGCTCTCTCTTCTCATTGCTGATAGTTTCCTTTGCTGAGAGAAAGCTTTTTAGTTTGAATGTATCCCAGTTGTTGATTCTTGCTTTTATTTCTTGTGCTATGGTATCGCGTCCCCTCTGGCAACAGAGAGAGACACGACAAATGTCTGAAGCTTTGGAAGTTTATTGTGCACAGTCCCTCTCCTACGCTTCTCTTACTCCTAGCTCCCGCACACTCCCAGCTTCCCTTCTCCCAGCTTCTTCCAGCTCCCGCGTACTCCCAGCTTCCAGCTTGGCTTCAACCTCCACCTTCGCCGCTTCTTCTGCTTCTCCCTCTTCTTCAGCTCCCGCTGCTTCTGCCTCTTCCTCAGCTTCTTCCCCCTACTCTCCCACCCACCAGGCTTATATACACTTCAACCAATCAGGGGAGAGTACACAAGATAAACGTGGACAGCTGCAAGCATAGGATGGGTACACGAGGGGGGCATGCTCTAGTCACATCGTTAACTAGCCAATCATTGGAATTCGCTGGTTGTTTACTGTATAGCTGGCTGCTTTTGGCTCAGCGTCAGGCACCATCTTGACCATGCCTAAGGCTGGGGGTCTCAGAAACCCCGACATATCCCCCTTCTTTACTATTAAACTAAGGCTCGGGACCATGCCTGTCTTAGGCTGAGTGGTCAGCATATGTCCTTACCCGTCATCAGAGCCTGCAGAGCATGCTGCAGCTCCTGTCTTAGGTTGGTACACAGCCACCTCCTTCATTACCCGTCCTTGACTACCGGTCCAGCATCAAGAGCCATACGAATGGGGGGCTGTCGGCCTTTAGGGTGGTCATGGCCTGATAAAAGATAATTTGATCTCTCTATTGGCTAGCTCGTAGATGCATGCCAAAACGAATGAAGAGAAGGAGGCCAAGGCAGAGGGGTACCACTATAGCTCCTAAGCCTGCCCGCTGTTTGACAAATCTATAAACAGAAGAAAAACCATATAGCCATATTAAAAACAGAAACAATATACATCCAAATGGAGTTAAAAATACGAGCAACACAAAACAGCTCTCAGGGAATAAACGCATCCCAGTCCCAAAAGTTCTTGCAAGGTATTCACTTGTTCTTATAGTGAGTCCACTCTCTGATAGAGTCTCTATGGTCTGCAAGGCTGCAGCTGCATTTTCGGCCAAATGATTGTTGTTGTGATTATGTCAATGATGCTACTGCAAGGACTGTGGTGGCAATGATCACGGCTGTTGCAATGTCAAAGCCTCTTCTGTTTCTTGATAATAGCGCTGGCAATTCTATATCTGCAACGAAAACTAGGACTGGTAGGAAGATAGAAATGTGCATCAAATTGCACGGGTGGCAAAAGAACCATTCCAGCATTGTGAGAGACAGCACACGGTTAGTGAACAGTTAAGAGGTGTTATTAGAAATGTTAGTTGGTAGAAACATAAAAGGGAGGAAATACACAAGCTGACGTGGGAGGAAAAGCAATATCACAGCTAGGGTCAGCAGAACGAGTTGCTCTACTCTGGGTCTGATTTGTAGTATGATTCCAACGGCAAAGTGCAGAAATTCCTCCTGTTAAAGCAAAGAAAGGCTAGAAATATCCTTGTCACCAAAAACAGCACGACCTGAAAAATCATCAGTAGAATTGACAGGCTTGTAGAGGAATTGGTGAAAAACAAGAAAAGAAAGGATAAAAAATGTGTTAGTTAGAAGTGAAAAATATGGCCAGGCTAATAATGGCCCATAGGTTCCGGGTTTGCCTTTCCGTCTGAGTTTTTGTTATTAGAGGAAGGCTCAGGCTCGCCATTGCGAGGAGCAGCAGCATCACTTGCATGCTGTAAAACTCTGATTAGCTTTTCTGGAATCCAGACTGGAGTCTGTTGATCCTGTGGGGAAATACAAACAGACCCTCGGACCCAACGAAGGACTGGATCCAGTCCTTTCCAACAACCTGTCAGGATATCTTTCCATTTTGCCCATACTTGAGGAGTATTATGGGGATTATAATGTCGATCAGCTGCAGAATGGCCGTCCTTATCCAGAGTTAAGAAATTTAGAATGAAAAGAACTAAATTAAGTTTATCTTTAGGAGACTTGTAGGAGGCTCCTATTCCCCCTTTTTGTTTATTTAGACAATTTTTTAAAATAAGATGTGCTCTTTCCACAATGCCCTGTCCCTGAGGATTATAGGGGATGCCAGTGACTAATTGGATGTTAAATGTTTGTAAAAACAACCGGAAGCTTTTGGAAGTATAAGCAGGACCATTATCTGTTTTAATAACTTTAGGTATGCCCCAGCCAGCAAATGTTTGTAGGCAATGTTGAATGACATCTTTTACCTTTTCTCCAGAATGAGCGGAAGCCATAATGACCCCTGAAGCAGTGTCTACTGACACATGTACACACTTAACAGTACCAAATTCAGAAATATGGGTTACATCCCTCTGCCAAATATGACCAGGCAGCAGTCCCCTGGGGTTAACTCCAAAGGATTGTACTGGGATTAAAGGAGCACAATGTTGACAATTTTTTACTATTTGTCGAGCCATACATTTAGATATAGGAAATTTTCTGCTCAAAGTAGTGGAATTTACATGAAATTTTTCATGAAAGAGTTTTGCCTGTTCCTCCATGGAAAAAACAAAAATTGATTTGGTGGCCATATCTACCAAGTCATTAGCATTGGCCAAAGGTCCTGGTAAATTAGAATGAGCTCTAATATGTCCTACATAGAATAGATGTTTACGCTGTAGGATAAGGTTTTGTAGCGTTGTAAAATAAGAAGCTACCGTGGACATGGAAGAAATATGGGGTACCGTTTCAAGAACCTGTAAAGCGTTAACGATATATGAGCTATCAGATAGAAGATTGAATGGCTGATTATCTGCTAATTTAAAGGCTAATATTACAGCTGCAAGTTCAGTAACCTGTGCGGAGTTGGGTGGAACTATTATGGTGTGAAGTTGTTTACCGATAAGTACTGCACCTACTCCATTTTTGGAGCCATCAGTAAAAATGGTTACACAATCTTTAAGAGGCTGGACACTAGTCACTTTTGGAAAAACTATGGGAGTATTTTTACAGAATTGAATCCAGGGATGTTGGGGATAATGATTATCAAACTGAGCTGAAGTGGAACAATATAATACTGACCAGTCATCATCATTATTAATTAGCCATTTAATTTGCTGAGTGGAATAAGGAGTTATAATAATAAATGGATGGATTCCAAAAACAGTAATGCAAGATTCTATTCCCTTGAATATTACCTGAGCAATAGCTTGGGGATATGATTGCAATGTTTTAGCTGGAGAGCTAGGGAGATTTATACTTTGCAGAGGTCCTCCTTGCCAAACTATGCCAAAAGGGGTATGCTTTTCTGAGATTATGATTAAACTTAATCGTTGAGTAGGATCACAACGATCAACATAACACTGCTGAAGTCTATTCTCTACTAGCTGTAAGAATATCCGTGCTTCGGGAGTAAGTTTCCTAGGGGAATTCAAGTCAGGATTACCTTTTAATATATCGAATAAAGGTTTTAATTCCCCTGTGGATAATTTTAAATAGGATCTGATCCAGTTAATGTCACCTAAGTGTTTCTGAAAATCGTTCAAGGTATTCAATTGATCTGTCCTGATGGTCAACCTTATTGGTCTGACTGTAGTAGCAGTAAGCCTTGTACCCAGATATTCTTGGATGTCCTCTAATTGTAATTTTTCAGGGGCTATCATTAGTCCTCTCTTTTCTAATGCTTGAGTTATAAATTGTAATGCTTCTAACAAAACTTCTTTTTCTGGATGGCAAATAAGTATGTCATCCATATAATGATAAATCAACAATCTCTTAAACTTTTGTCTAGTAGTTGTTAACGCTTTATCTACGTATATTTGACATATAGTAGGACTGTTAGCCATACCTTGAGGCAACACGGTACATTCGAATCTCTGGTCAGGCTGAGTGTGATTAAGAGAGGCAAAGTAAAAGCAAATCTCCAACAATCATTTTTGTGTAAGGGTATAGAGAAAAAGCAATCTTTTAAATCCAGAATAATAGTAGGCCAATTTTTTGGTAGTGCAGTGACAAGAGGGAGTCCACATTGGATGGGTCCCATAGGGTACATTTGTTCGTTTATGGCTCTTAAATCCTGTAATAACCTCCATTTTCCTGATTTTTTCTTTGTTAAGAATATTGGAGTATTCCAAGGAGAGGTAGAATGTTGCAAATGACCTGCTTGTACCTGCTCTTGTACTAACTTATGAGCTGCCTCTAGCTTTTCTTTTGTTAGGGGCCACTGTGGAATCCAGCGAGGCTTATCATCCTTCCATATTATAGGGATTGATGGTTTATCAGTGGCCCCTAGGAAAAACCCAATCCATGAGAATCATTTTTTGGTGGAAGTAAAGGCAGTGGTTGGGTAGATCCTTGACTATGTCTTCCTAGTCCTTTTTTATCATCATTGTTCATATTTTGTAACATATTTCTTACAGGAGTCCCTTGGTAAATCTGGTCAGTGGTGAGTTTCATATCCATTTGCTGCAGGACGTCTCGTCCCCATAGGCTAATAGGAACATTACAGACATATGGCTGAAATATTCCTGTGTGTCCCTTTGTATCTTTCCACGATAATGAGGAAGCACTTTGATTGGGGCTCTCTGCTACTCCTAAGCCTCTCAAGCTCTGAGCTGCTGTGATCAATGGCCAGTGCTTTGGCCAGACCATTGCGCTAATAATACTTTTGTCTGCTCCCTTATCTAATAAACCTATAAATTCCATATTTCCCACTTTTAATTTTAGGAGGGGCCTCTGTCCCATATCCATAGTAAGGTTTATTAAAGTGGTTCCTGTTGATCCAAAACCTCCTTGTCTTTTATTTGTATTTTTACTGGGCCACAAAGAATATCGACTGGGCAATAAAAGCATTTGTGCAATGCGATCCCCTGGAGAGATGACCGTAATTCCTTTTGGTGAAGAGACCAAGGCTTTTATTTGTCCAGTGAAATCAGAATCAATAACCCCTGGGTGTACTATAAGTCCTTTTAGTGTTGAGGAACCTCTACCTAGTAATAGTCCTACACTGTTCTGTGGGATTTTTTCATGCCAATCAGTATCAATCATCTGCACCCCCATATCTGGGGTTAGTATGAGTCTGGAGGTGACACATATGTCCAATCTGGCACTTCCTGAGGTGGCTCTGCGCTCCCCTTCTCTGTGGGAGGATACCACCGTCGGGGAACTTGTTGAATTACCCCGTATATTTGTTGCGGGCCCCGGGGAGGGCCCTGTCTCCCGTTTTTTTGAGGTTCAGGATTCAACCCTAGGAAATTATCCTCCCTATCTCTAATAGGCTGACAGGCACCATTCCGATGACTTCCTCTTCTGCATCTTGGACATAGCCCTGGGGCATAAGGTGTAACAGATTTTACTATAGTTATCTCTTATCTTTTGTTAGGGCATTATCTCCTTGCTGCTGATTTTGTGCATCTATTGAAGCGTATTGGCCTTCTCCTATTAACATTTCTATGGGGAAACCTTGCCACTGTGTTTCTGCAAGCAGTTTCAACAGCGATTTCTTGTCACTGAGCTTCTCCAATTAGACATTGTCCTCCAGATAACACTGCTCTGCATAGCTGTCTCCAAATAGTCATAACTGCCTCTTTAAAGTTTTTCTAATGGTTGATGGTATCTCCATTTGCTCCTCAAATATGGGCAGGGTCTACAAATTTTGAAGCTCTTTTTATTAGGCTTAGGTTTCTCCTACCTTTTCCCCTTGTTCTTAAGTTTTCACTACCACTTGGTTATTCCTTTTGGGGGTTCTTTGTGTTAGACTTAGTTCTCTTTTTTCCCTTGTTCTTAGATTTTTTGAGCAATTATTTTCTAGGTCACCACCAATCTTTCCTCACTTTATTCTCTTTAAGAGTTCTTTTCTGTTGCTATTAGATCCTGTTCATGAAGATCCCCCTTGTGGCACACTGAGCAGCTTTTCTTTACTTTAGCTGTTTTTTCCCTCAATGGTGTCCCATTGTTTTTTAATAGTTCCCTGAGGGGTTGCTGCATTCTGAATTTAGACGTTTCAGACCCCATTGTTACTATTTTGAATAGCTTTAGTTATGGTAATTACAATAACAAACAGTGGCCTAGCTGCCAGGAGCAACAAAATTACTGAAGGGAAAACTATCAAGTGCGCATTAGAATTTTTATAGCAGCTTTTCACGTACTAACTAATTGGACCGCTCCAAGCGTGTTTCTACTTTCACTTTAATTAGACCGCGTTCCACGTGTCAGGACCGCTGATGGCGTGTCCCGATACCCCCCGACCCGCGTTCTACGCGTCAGGATCCCGATACCCTTCAACCCGCTTTCTACGCATCAGGACCGCTGATGGCGTGTCCCGATACCCACGTTCTACGCGTCAGGATCCCAATACCTTTCAACCCGCGTTCTACGCGTCAGGACCGCTGATGGTGCGTCCCGATACCCGCGTTCTACGCGTCAGGATCCCGATACCTTTCAACCGGACCGCACTCCGTGTGTCCCCAGGACCGCCGATGGCGCATCCTGACACCCTTTAACTTTTTTATAACCGGTTTAACTTGTATACAAAAAAATTTTTTTTCAAATATCTTACCTTGTTTTCTTTTATAAGGCCTTCATCTTTCCTTCATGTCCCGGGTTTCGGCACCAGTTATCGCGTCCCCTCTGGCTGCAGAGAGAGACACTTCAAATGTCTGAAGCTTTGGAAGTTTATTGTGCACAGTCCCTCTCCTACGCTTCTCTTACTCCTAGCTCCCGCGCACTCCCAGCTTCCCTTCTCCCAGCTTCTTCCATCTCCCGCGTACTCCCAGCTTCCAGCTTGGCTTCAACCTCCACCTTCGCTGCTTCTTCTGCTTCTCCCTCTTCTTCAGCTCCCGCTGCTTCTGCCTCTTCCTCAGCTTCTTCCCCCTACTCTCCCACCCACCAGGCTTATATACACTTCAACCAGGGGAGAGTACACGAGATAAATGTGGACAGCTGCAAGCATAGGATGGGTACACGAGGGGGGCATGCTCTAGTCACATCGTTAACTAGCCAATCATTGGAATTCACTGGTTGTTTACTGTATAGCTGGCCACTTTTGGCTCAGCGTCAGGCACCATCTTGACCATGCCTAAGGCTGGGGGTCTCAGAAACCCCGACACTATGGGAGTCCTGTTGAGAAAGTCTGGTCCTAAGCCGACATGTTGAAGATCAGGGCCTACTTTTTCTTCTATAAGATGCAGGGTCTCTGGTCTGATTCCGAGGTCCTTAATCCACTTTGAGTTCAGTTTTGTGCACGGTGAGAAATATGGGTTTATTTTCATTTTGTTGCATATGGATTTCCAATTTTCCCAGCACCATTTATTGAAGAGGCTATCTTTTCTCCATTGCATATTTTTGGACCCTTTGTCTAGTATGAGTAAATTATATTTATTTGGGTTTGTGTCCGTGTCCTCTATTCTGTACCATTGATCTACCTGTCTATTTTGGTACCAATACCATGCCGTTTTTGTTACTTTTGCTTTGTAGTACAGTTGAAGTTCAGGTATTGCAATACCCCCTGCTTCATTTTTTCTGTGAAGGATTGCTTTAGCAATTCTGGGTTTCTTATTCTTCCAGATGAATTTCATGATTGCTTGTTCTACTTCTGTAAGGTATATCATTGGGATTTTAATTGGAATTGCATTGAATCTATATAGCACTTTTGATAGTATGGCCATTTTGACAATATTAATTCTGCCTATCCAGGAACATGAGAGATCTTCCATCTTCTAAGGTGTTCTTTAATTTCTTTCTTTAGTGTTCTGTAGTTCTCATTGTAGAGGTCTTTCACCTCTTTTGTGACATTGATTCCCAAGTATTTTATTTTTTTCGAGGCTATTGTGAATGGGATAGTTTTCCTAACTTCTCTTTCTGAAGATTCATCACTTATGTATAAAAATGCATTGGATTTATGAGCATTGATCTTGTATCCTGCTACTTTACTGAATTTACTTATGAGTTCTAAGAGTTTTCTCGTGGAATTTCCTGGTTCCTGTAAGTATATAATCATATCATCAGCAAATAGGGATAGTTTGAGTTCTTCTTTTCCAATTCATATCCCTTTAATTTCTTTGGTCTGTCTAATTGCTCTGGCTAGAGTTTCAAGGACGATATTGAATAGGAGTGGTGAGAGAGGGCATCCCTGCCTTGTTCCAGATTTTAGGGGGAATGCTTTTAGTTTTTCATCATTAAGAATAATATTAGCCATGGGCTTAGCATAGATGGCCTTTACAATGTTAAGGAACGTTCCCACTATCCCTATTTTTTCTAGTGTTTTGAGCATGAAGGGGTGCTGTATTTTATCAAATGCTTTTTCTGCATCTATTGAAATAATCATGTGATTCTTGACTTTAAGTCTGTTGATATGGTGAATGACATTTATTGATTTCCTGATGTTGAACCAACCTTGCATCCCTGGGATGATACCCACTTGATCATGGTGCACTATTTTTTTAATATGTTTTTGTATGCAATTTGCTAAAATTTTGTTGAGAATTTTTGCGTTGATGTTCATTAGAGATATTGGTCTGAAATTTTCTTTCCTTGATGTGTCTCTGTCTGGTTCAGGTATCAGGGTGATATTGGCTTCGTAGAATGAGTTTGGGAGGGTTCCCTCTTCTTCTATTTCATGGAATACTTTGAAAAGTATTGGAATGAGCTCTTCTTTAAAGGTTTTGTAGAACTCGGCTGAGAACCCATCTGGTCCTGGACTTTTCTTTGTTGGTAGGCTTTTGATGACCTCTTCTATTTCATTACTTGAAGTTGGTCTATTTAAATTGTGTATGTCCTCCTTGTTTAGTTTAGGCAATTCATAGGTCTCTAGAAACTTGTTGATATCTTCGAAAATTTCTATTTTGTTGGAATATAGATTTTCAAAATAGCTTCTAATTATGTTTTGTATTTCAATTTTGTCTGTTGTGATATTTCCTTGTTCATTCCGAATTTTGGTAATTTGGGTTTTCTCTCGTCTTCTCTTTGTTAGTGTGGCTAAAGGTTTATCAATTTTGCTTATTTTTTTGAAGAACCAACTATTTATTTTGTCAAATTTTTGTATTGTTTCTTTCGTTTCAATTTCATTGATTTCAGCTCTGAGTTTAACTATTTCTTGTCTTCTACTACTTTTGGTGTTGGTCTGTTCTTCTTTTTCTAGGGCTTTGAGCTGTAGTGTTAGGTCGTTTATTTTTTGAGTTTTACTTCTTTTATTAAATGCACTCCATGAAATAAATTTTCCTCTAAGTACTGCTTTCATAGTGTCCCAGAGATTTTGATACGATGTTTCTTTGTTCTTGTTTACCTCTGAGAATTTTTTAATTTCCTTCCTAATATCTTTTGTTATCCATTCCTCATATAATAGCATATTGTTTAATCTCCAGGTGTTGGTGTATTTTCTGTTTTTTACTCTTTCATTTATTTCTAGTTTCAATCGATTATGATCTGATAAAATACAAGGAAGTGTCTCTATCTTCTTGTATTTGCTAACATTAGCTTTGTGGCATAATTTATGGTCTATTTTAGAGAAGAATCCATGTGCTGCTGAGAAGAAAGTTTATTCACTCTTCGTTGGATGGTATATTCTATAAATGTCTGTTAATTCTAAATTATTGATTGTGTTATTGAGATCTATGGTTTCTTTGTTCAATTTTTGTTTGGAAGATCTGTCCAGTGGTGAGAGAGGCGTGTTAAAATCACCTAGTATTATTGTGTTGTGGTCTATTTGGTTTCTGAGATTGAGAAGGATTTGTTTGGCATATATGGGTGAGCAACTCTTTGGGGCATAGATATTTATGATGGTTATGTCTTGCTGATTTATGCTTCCCTTAAGCAGTATGAAATGTCCTTCTTTATCCCTTCTGATTAACTTTGGCTTGAAGTCCACTTTATCTGAAATGGGATGGATACCCCAGATTTTGCTGGGCCATGTGCATGGTAAGTTTTTTCCCATCCTTTCACCTTTAGTCTTTGGGTATCTCTTTCTAAGAGATGAGTCTCTTGCAGGCAACATATTGTTGGATCTTTCTTTTTTATCCAATCTGCCAGTCTATGTCTTTTGATTGATGAATTCAGGTCGTTAATATTCAGTGTTATTATTGAGATATGATTTGTATTCCCGGTCATTTGACTCATTTTATTCATTTATTTGCTTATTTTTGACACGACTTGGTTCCTCTTTATTTGAGAGTTCCTTTAGGATATCTCCTCCCTTTGCTGATTTGCTTCTTTGTTTTTCATATCTTCTTCATGGAATATTTTGCTGAGAATGTTCTGTAATGCTGGCTTTCTTTTTGTATATTCTTTTAGCTTTTGTTTATCATGGAAGGATTTTATTTCGTCATCAAATCTGAAAGTAAGTTTTGCTGGGTATAAGATTCTTGGTTGGCATCCATTTTCTTTTAGGGCTTGAAAAATGTTATTCCAGGCCCTTCTAGCTTTTAAGGTCTGGATTGAAAAATCTGCTGATATCCGTATTGGTTTCCCCCTGAATGTAATTTGGTTCTTTTCTCTCACAGCCTTTAAGATTCTTTCTTTATTTTGTATGTTAGGTAATTTCATTATAATGTGCCTTGGTGTGAGTCTGTTGTAATTTTGTGTATTTGGAGTTCTATAAGTCTCTTGAACTTGATTTTCCATTTCATTCTTCAGATTTGGGAAATTTTCTGAAATTATCTCATTGAATAGGTTGTTCATTCCTTTGGTTTGTTTCTCTAAGCCTTCCAGAATCCCAATAATTCTCAAAATTGGCCTTTTCATGATATCCCATAGTTCTTGGAGATTCTGTTTATGATTTCTTACCATCTTCTCTGTTTGTTCAACTTTGTTTTCAAGGTTAAATATTTTGTCTTCAATATATGAGGTTCTGTCTTCCAGGTGTTCTATCCTATTGGTTGTGCTTTCTATAGAATTCTTAATTTGGTTTATTGTTTCCTTCATTTCAAGGATTTCTGTTTGGTTTTTTTTCAATATCTCTAACTCTTTATTGAAATGGTCTTTTGCTTCCTGTATTTGCTCTTTTAACTGTCTATTGGTGCATTCATTCAATGCCTGCATTTGCTCTTTCATTTCATCGTTTGCTTCTCTTATCATGTTGATTATGTACATTCTGAACTCCCTTTCTGACATTTCTTCTGCCATGCTGTCACTGGATTTTATTGATATAACATCCATATTTGTGTCAGGCATTTTCTTCCCTTGTTTTCTCATGTTGTTCAGGTGTCAGTGGACTGCAGAGATGTGGCAGATTTCCTCTATTGATTTACAATGTCCCTGAAGATTGCTAGTGTATCCCCTCTTATCCTTCAGTAGCCTGAAGTCTTAGAGGAAGTTGATACTTTGGTGTTCCCCTAGGTATCAGCCTCTCTAGGGTTGGTGGTCTTCAGGTGGGGTATATTCCCTGCTAGAGGGCAGAGGTGTCTCTACTTGTTGACCAATGTTCATCCAAAGGGAAACTAGACTGCAGGCTGAGGCAATGCCTGTTTGGGCCTGTGTCTCTGGTTTTACTGTCTTTGTGGGAAAACCTCACTTGGCGGGGAAGACCCACCCGGTGGGGAGGTCTTGCTAGTCTGTTCCCATCCTAGAGGTTACCCTCAGTCCACAACTACCGCCTGGGCAGGGCAGCCTTACCAGGCAATGTTTCCAGGGGCCTGGACCTACCTCCTGGGCTTGGGAGCCCTCCCCTTCGCAGACGAGTCTCCTTAGGTGGCCCTTCCTCAGAGAAGCTGCTCGCAGTCCTGGAACCTTTGCTCCACCCCTCAGCTGGTCTCTGTGTAGCTCTTTCAAGAAAAGGTGCTTAGATCCCCGGCTTGGACTGTGCTTTGCACCTAATCGCCTGGCTATGCGACCCCTCCTCTGAGCAGTCACTTGGAGCCTCGTACATATGCTCCAAGCCCCAGTGACCCATCACTCGTCTCTTCCTCCAGGCAGCCACCTGGTGTTCTGTGTGAGCGCTTGGAGACCAAGCCACTCACTGCGCACCTCCACCTCCTCAGGACAGCCCCCTCCCTGTTGTTCAGGCGGTTGCTGAATCCAAATAGCTCGCCACCCAACTCTTTCTCTGGCAACCCCCGGAGCCCTGACAGATTGCTCCAAAAAACCAAAAAACCAAGCGGTGTGCTGCTCGGCTTCCTCTGCAAGGTTCCCCACTTTCCAAGTTCACTGTTCCAGTGGGGGGAGGTGTGTCTTGCTGCCTGGGCAGGGCAGCCTTCCCAGTGGCCCAGACTTACCTCCTGGGCCTGGGAGTCTCACCCTTCATAGACGAGTCTCCTTAGGTTGTCCCTTCTTAGAGAAGCTGCCTGCAGTCCTGGAACCTTCACTTCACCCCTCAGCTTGTCTCTGTGTAGTTCATTCAAGAAAAGGTGCCTAGTTCCCTGGACTGGACCATGCTATGCACCTAATCGCCTGGCTATGCGACCCGCCCTCTGACCAGTCACTTGGAGCCTCATACATATGCTCCAAGCCCCAGTGACCCGTCGCTTGGTCTCTTCCTCCAGGCAGCCACCCGGTGCTCTGTGTGGGCGCTTGGAGACCAAGGCTCTCACTGTGCACCTCCACCTCCTCTGGACAGCCCCTCCCCGTTACTCAGGCAGTTGCTGGATCCAAACAACTCGCCGCCCCACTCTTTCTCTGGCAGCCGCTGGAGCCCTGGCAGATCGCTCCAAAACCAAGTGGTGTGTCATGTAACCTCCTTTGCAAAGTTCCCTGCTTTCCGAGTTCACTTCTCCAGCGGGGGGAGGTGTGTCTTGCTGCCTGGACAGGGCAGCCTTCTCAGGCAATGTTCCCAGGGGCCCGGACCTCCCTCCTGGGCTTGGGAGCCTCACCCTTCGCAGATGAGTCTCCTTAGGTTAGAGAAGCTGCCCGCAGTCCTGGAAACTTCAATCCGCCATTTTTTCACTCCGCTTTGCTGTCCGTGTTTACCGCTCCAGCGGGGGAGGGGCGTCTCACCGAGTCACTCTACTTCACAAAGTCCTCTGCGTTCCTGGGGCTACTGCCCCATCCGGGATGCCTCCCCTATGGGAGAAACTCACCCAGTGGCTTTGAGTTGGTCCCAAGTCACTATCTCCTCTTTTGAATCTTGAGTCCTGGGGCAACATGAAATGCAGCCGCCCTCTAGTCCGCCATCTTGAACCTCCTTCACTGCTTTCTTAATGTTTATGATTAGGTTTAAAGATATTTTCCCACTTAATAAATAAATAGGTTAATCATAGTTAAAATTTGTATTCTTCCTATGTCTAGTTAGAGTTTTAGTCTGTCATTGAGTACATGGAATTGAATGAGTATTAACTATAAGCTGATTCATCTATTCTCTGTTAGTAATAACAAAAAACTTTCCACTGTTAAGAACTAACATTAGAGTTCTTGGAATGGGTAACTACTACAGAAACTTAATGTCATATTCTTTCTGGGATATTTAAACTAAACAGAGCATGGTGCCCTCTACCTTGCTGGGAACTGTTTTACTTTTTAAGTTATCATACAGTAAAAACATGTTTATTGAATAAGATCATTAATTATACTCTTGAAGATTTTTTACTTATCATTTCCTTGTATTAACCATGAAATGATATAATCAATACCAAAGGGAAAAAAAAAATACAAAAAGACTCTGTGAACAATAAAGATTCAGACTCAGTCTCAGAAAACTTGGTGTCTCTGTGTGCTGCTTCTCCAATGCACTGATGCCTCTCATCCACCTCAGAACCCCAACTGCTGCTAGGGCTGGACCCTGGCAGACCCCAATTAAAGAGAAGGGATAAATGACTGTAGAATTAGAGATATTGAAGTTATAACCTGTTATTCTCTCCATAAGACTTGTGAAACTGCCTTTCTGGATGTTTAAAAACAAAAAAACTTGGAGAAGAAAATCAAGGAAGTAAAAAGACTAAGGAAAAAGCAGCCAATATTTGGCCCTTGCCCTCTAAGGTCAGTGAGAATCCAGAGAATGATAGGAGGGACTCCTCTAAGGACTCTGAAATTCTAATGAGTCACCTGATCTGCCAATCAGGAAGATCAAGAGGTCTCTAGAGAACAGAAGGCCAGCTCATGGTGCACTTTCTACAAAGAAGAGGATTATTGGAGACAGAAATGGTGCAGATACTTCCAAGAGAAGCCACCTTTGGTCATCAAGACACTGATCTGATCCATCCTGGCACATGGCAACACTGGTAGAGAAAAAGTAAAGAAGTCAGGAGGCTTCACATTCATCCTCAAGTGTGATCTCTGAGGAATCTCAGTTCATTCATAAGAATAGATATAAACAAGGTCAGTTTTGACTAGCTTGGTCTTAAACACCAAGGAAAGTACAGCCTGAGCAGTCCTACATGGACACCTGAAATGAAAAGCAAAGGTTTTTTTTTTCTTTTTTTTTTTACTATAACTTAAGATATACACTTATGAAAGCCCTACCAAAAGTAAGAAGAGCTGAAAGCTGTAAAGAAAGCGTTCTTACTGTAAGTACAAAAAGACAAGAGGTGGACCTCAGCAGATTCAGAGAAGACTATTCCTTCATGGACTTGGGCAAGGTGGGTTCCACTTTCTAGATGGAAAAACGATCATCAGTTACAGATGGGATTTGATTTTATAGGATGCAATGATGCAATTGGAAACCATGTACATGCACTTTTGACCATCGGGGGCAAGTTTTACAGGTCAAAGTTTTAGTTTAGGTGGGTAGTTGTGAAAAGTCTGAAACTCATTGTTGTCTGGGAGGATAAAAATCTGGATCCTGAGGGATGAATATTCAAATCTTACCCATTGTCATTTAGGACTAATTTGCCTTGGGAGAAGACCAAGATTTAGGACCCAGGATTCAGTATCCACCCCTTTCCCCCAGCACCCATTTTTATTAGAAAAGAATGCCCTAGGAGAATTTTAAAGTTTGATCAATTTCCCCTCCCTCCTTCCAAGACACACTGTCCCTCCATTTTCTTGGGGAGCTATATTATGGGACTATTATTATCCATAACCCTTCAATACTTCCCAAATAGCCCTGCACATCCCTTTGTAAGATAACTTAGCCATCTGTTAGAGTCAAACGTTTCTATGAGTCTTGCCAACACAAATCCAAGTTGCACTTACATCAATGCCAAAACTACAAAGCTTTTTCAGGTGGTGCACACAGACCTGTAATTTTCTGCACCAATCCCTGTACTTTCTGTTAGGCCCTCTCATCTTAGTGCAGGAAATATAAAGGGCTGCCAGGGGTGGGAGGATAGGAAGGCAGCTGCATATGAGAAGAGTAAGTGTGCAAACAAGGTTCCTGTTGCACACACTCTCTTGTCCTGGCAAAAAAATTGGGTCACAGAAGAGGCACAGGAGCAGATAAAAGACCTCCAGTCAGGAGTGGAGCCTGACTTGAACCCAAGATTCAAATACTAGTTCTCTTCCCACCTCCTCAGTAACCTTCCCAGTGGACACTTTAAAGCATCAAAGAAGACAGGTTTTTTCCTCTTTACAAAGAGATTAGACTTCCTATGAGAAGAAAAAGATCTGTCACCACTTTATGAGATCTCTTCCACCCTACTGGTATTAGGGTCTCTGACCAGAGCTCTGCCACATCTTAGGACTCAGAATTGTGGGAAGATAATCATCTTACACTTCAGAGGTAGGAAGACTGTAAAATTCTAAATGACTATCCTGCCATAGTATCATGACCATTGCTCCCTCTAGTCAAAATCCCTGAATGCAAATCACTTCCTGGGCACCTCTCTACAATTGACTTCAGCACACTGAGGCTTCAGGGACTATAATGGAACTCAGAGAAGCAGGAAGACTGACTGTGGAATGCCCCTAGGTGCCGGCAGAGAAAGTTTATCTCCACCATCTAGTGGTCACGAGGGGCAATGGTGGGGATCTGTTCTCCAGGACCCAGGAACTTCCATACAAAAAAGATGTGATCCTTCCAAACTGGTTCTCTCAATAGTGGTCACAGAGCAGCAACATGATTTTCAGAACTTACTAAACAATGAATTGGCTTTTGCTTTCACCTTTGGAGAAGTGAAAGTAAAAAGGTTTACAGGGTTTTGACTATTAGACTTAATTGTGTTTGAAGGTCTTAAAGGGAACACTGGAACAATATTCTCTGGACTCCTGAGCACTAAGCAACCATGAGCCTAGCCCCTTGTATCTCAGGGTCTGTGCACCTTGGTTGTAACTCGGTTGGATGCCTGTCTGCCAGGTGTCAGTGAGTGAAGTATTCATAAAAAGTCTTTTTGCAAAGTGGTGAAAAAGAGCCTGTTCTTGGAGGAGAGACCAAAAGAAGGCATAACTATTTAGTCCCAATTGTGTGCCTGGAGGGATCTTGAAAATTAGAATTCCTGAGCCACCCTGAGTCAGATACTTTAGGTCTGGGGAGTGGCCTGAGAATCTTCATTGCTATCAATTTCTCTCATGAAACAAATACTAGTTGGGGACCCACTGATGGGAAAACATCCTGAACCCTAATGTGACTTAGGCTGAGCTGATAAAGAACAGGAGCAAAGGACCTTTAAATGTTTATCAAGAAAAGAAAATGAGTTGCTAACAGCTAGCCTCTGCATAGCACTTCCCAGCTCAAACTCAACTGATAGCTAATACCTCCAGGTTAGAAGGATCACAAGTTTCAACACAAGCAACCCCCTGAGGTTACCCTTTCCTGCCTTTGGGAACATCTGCATGAAATAAAGGCTGTGGGGATCTATCAAACAGCAAAACATTCCCACACCCTGGAATACCAGTTCTGGGTTCCATCTCCTCTCTTGAAGAGTCTGCTACCTCTGTCATTTCTTTTAAATAAAACCTGTTTTCTATGCATGCCTTGGCTCACTCAGTTGTCAATCTTCAACACCAGGAGACCTGATCCTGATTTTCAATATCAATAGGGGACAGATAGCTTTGAGTGGTAAGAACCCTACTCTAATTAAGGGAATTATTCTTTAAAGTGATCCCACTGTGATGACCCCCACATGTTTTCTTTTCCAATAAGCAAATTACCAGCATACCTGCCTGGCCTAAGTGGATGGGCTATGCACATTCCTCAGCAAATTACCTACATTCTGCAGGAAACATGCAGGCCTGAAATAATGCTGAGAAGAGGGACTCAAGTTACTCTGAAAAGGGAGAGTTTTATGACCCTTTCCACAGACTAGATTCTGAAAATCAGGGTGATAAAAATAATCTCTAAGAATTTATGGTTAATAATCCTATTAGAAACAACATAGGCCAAGGTGACCTCAACTTGTCATCGGCAGTGGGTTCCTGACAGTCTGATGTCATCCATCTGTAGGTGAAAAGTCAAAAGGCAGACCTGACCAGGGCTCTCATAAAACTTCTCTGAGATGCTTGGATAAAACTAGAGTGCAGGAGAGGAACCCTTCTCTCTCCTCTCTGAAAGAATTATATCTCTCTTGAGAGTGTCCTCTTTCCCTTGTATGATCACTTCAATAAACTCATGTCTGTTACTTTGTGACATGACTGAAATCTTTTTAATTTGATTGCAAGAATCAGAATTGAATGTGGGTCTTTGCACTGCATCAGTTTCCCAGAAGTGACCAGTCCTGTAAACACTAATTATTTTAAAGAGTTTTCAAGATCTGTATTTATCTTACTTCAGCTACATTGTCAAGTTTTTGGCTTTTTCAACTCTTTAGGAAAACTCAAAGGGAGAAAGTATAAAATAGAGTTAAACACCAGGACTGTCTTTCTCCTCCACATAGTGGATGCCTCATTTGATATAGTTCTTAATATGCATTGTAGATCTACTGAAATATGATTTGCTTGAAAATAGAGCAAATTGTTGTTTACAAATATGCCTACTGAGAAAATGGTACATATAATACACAAAAAAAGCAAGCACTTTCTGAGTCCATTTATCCATTGGACAAAATAGGCACAGTGCCTACCTCCCACAGAAATATTTTATTTTGAAATCTAAAGAAAGATAAATGAACTGAAGATGTCCTGGATTATATTCATCTTCATACAAACCACTAGAACACTGTAAATTTTAACCTTCTTTGCATAGGGAAGGATATATGAAAGTAGAAGCAAGTCTCTAGGACTCTTGAAAGATGTGCTGCATAACATGGTCAGAAGTGGGTCATTATCAAGGCTTGTATGGATTTAACTTCTTTTCCCCACATTTTTATTAGTGCATTTATTAGGGTTCAATATCGACCCATCCCTAGAAAGTCAAAGTGCACACACAACAATGCAATTCACACAATGAGGTTTTATTGCAAGCTCGAGCCTGGACCACAACCAGCCTCTCAGACCACTACCATGACTGAGTGGGGAGCAGCCCTGATGAATAAGAAAGCACTCTACTTAAGAAATTTCCAATCATTCACATACAAAGACCTGTACATTATTGGTTAACATTGGAAAAGCTAAACATTTGGTCTCTTTTGTTGGGTCCTGCCAATTTATTTGAATCTCATTGGGTCCTGCCAAAACTGAATGGTCCTGGAGGAAGAAGGGAGGAGAGAGGGGTGAACTATGCAGGGGATGAGTCAGAGCTAGGCCCCCTCCCCTGTCCTTGATAGATAAGGTTTCTGGGCAGCTGCCAATTTCTTGGACAAATATCTCTTAACAGCCTTGATAAAATCCAGGGGCCCAGTACGTCCTGTTTGTCCTGTATTGACTCTTGAGGGTAGTGCCTGTGCGCACTTCCCTGGGGGGAGGTTTTAGGGGCCAGTTCCTGAAATGGCTTGTTATACAACATGACTGCACAGATGTCACCTTGTTCTCAACACATTGTAATTGTACATAATGCTCAGATTTGTTACATATTTGTACATGCACACAAACAATATTAATTAATCAACATGATTCCACAGCACTTCCTCCCTCCCTTTTCTCTTGGCCCTACCCCTTGGTTCCTTTCCTTTACTGATCTCCCTTTGATTTTTAGTAGATCCACCACCAGCTTTCTTTTCCTTTTTTCCCTCTGTAGCTTTGGTAGGAAGACATATAACCCTTCACCTTTTCAGTTTGACTATTTCATTTAACATAGTTGTCTCTAGTTCCATGCATTTTCATGCAAATGACAAAATTTTATTTTCCTTTATGGCTGAATAAAAAATCAACTGTGTATCTCTACCACATTTTCTTTATCCATTCATCAGTTGATGGACACCTAGGCCACTTCCATAGCTTGGAAATTGTGAATTGTGCCTCTATAAACATGGCATAAGTATGTATCCCTGTAATGTGATGACTATAATTCTTCAAGATAAATAACAAAGAGTGGTATAGTTGGTCATATGGTTGTTCTATGCCTAGAATTTTGAGGAGACTGCATACTGATTTCCATAATAGTTATACTAATTTTCAGTCCCATCAATAGTGTAAAAGTGTTCCTGTTTCTCCATATCCTCTCCAGCATCTACTATTTGTGTTCTTGATGAATGCCATTCTGACTTATATGAGATGAAATATCAGTGTAGTTTTGATTTACATTTCCCTAATTAGTAATGATGTTGAACATATTTCCGTATATATTTTTGCCATTTGAATTTCTTCTTTTGAGAAGGGTCTGTTTAGTTCACTTGCCTATTGATTAATTATGATCACCCACCACCTGCAGGGACAATCACAACGTGTATGCTCTTCTTGATCACAGGAAACAAAAGGAGATTATTCCACAAGTCTCAGACTTATATTGAGAACATCAGTCTATCAGAGAGTAGACTACCAGGAAAGTCAGCCTATCAAGGAACAGTCTCCAGGCAGATACCAGGATCACCTCATGTACAACAGTCAACCAGAGTTACTTCGTAAAACTTGTATATGAGTGCAGCTATGTCTGGCAAGCTGCCAGGTGCCATCTTAGAGATCAGGTCAGGGTGCGGCTCTGGGGCCCTCAGAGGCTGCCCCTCACATCTCCCCCTTATTCTTTAAATAAAGAAAAGATGACTTGGGACCATGCCTGTCTCTGGTTGTCCATGGCAAATTACATCCTTACCCGTCATTGGAATTCTAACCTCCAGGCGTCAGAACCCTGTCTTAGGTTGGTATGCATTTCCACGGATCTTACCCATCTTTGACTACTGGTCCAGCATGCTTAGCCATACTAGGGGGGATGTGCCTGCCTCAATGGCTGTCAAAGCCTGTACTATAGCCCTTTGATGACATCGGGCATCTTGGGGAGCTCTGATTTGACTGCGTATAACATAGGCTATCCCTAAGCAGATAATAATCAGAAATACCGATGCAACTTGAACACTGGTGGCATTGACTCTGAGTATTTCAGCTCGTAGCTGACTGGTTAAATTATCAAATGTAGATGATCAATTGCCAGTAAGGTAGACAGAGAGATTTTTAGATAATATAGCTGCAGAGCTAAAGTTATTATAAGCAATAGGGGTGACACACACTGCTCTTAAAGGATAAACACATCCCAGTCCCAAAAGTTCTTGCAAGATATCCACTTGTTCTTGTAGTAAGTCTACTTTTTGATTTACAAGGAGTATGCCTGTTGTTAGATGTTGGTTTAGGGTCTATTTAGTCTGTAAGGCTGCAGCTGTATTTTTGGCCAAGTGATTGATTGTTGTTGCTGTCTGTACGGTCCTGTCAATGCTGCTGCTGCGGTTGCGGCTGCCACTGCAGAGACTGCTACTGTGGTGACCACGACCACTGTGATGCCAAAATCTCTCCTGTTTCTTGATAGTAACAGTGGCAATTCCACATCTGTAACAGAGACTGGAACTGGTAGGAAGGTAGGAACATGCATTAGGACTGCCAGCAGGAACCTAGAAGCATTCCAACATTGAGAGAGATAGCACAAATCTGAAGTACAATTGGGAGAAGCAGTTATTTTGTTAGTTAGCAGAAACATAAAAGAGGGAAACACACAAACTGTAGGTGGAAACGTAATATTTCTGGTACAGTGGGAGCTTGATGCAGCACCAGAGAAGCCAGAGCTGTTCTTCCATACAGAGGAATTCCAAGTATATAGCCTAAATACTCCTCCTAAGAGAGCAAAAAAAGGTTGTAAGTTAGTATATCCTGAAGTCGAAGTGAAGAGTAACCAGCTGTCAAAAGGGTTGACGTGTTTCATGCCTAACTTAACATTATTATTAATAAAGTGATCATTCGCAGTGAAAGAAGTGAAATTGGGAGTGAAAAAGAATCCATTTTGTACAGGAGTCGCTGGTCCTGCATGTTGACAACCTGTCCATATAGGAGGTGTACTGTGTTTAGGATTACAAGGAGGGAAGATTCTAGGGGTCTTGAAAGTTGTTCCTGTAGCATTATGTCTGCGAGGAACCCATCCTGAAAGTAAAACAGCATCTCCTGTTCAGTTTTTTATGTATTCTTGAAATGTAGAACCATTTTCACCCAGGCGAAAAGAAAGCATGGCTAAGGGGTGAAAGACCGTCAACAGCATGATCGTCAGCAGTGTCTTTGGCGTCTTCATTTTGTTGATCTGAATTACTTGTTGGTAGCTTTGCCACTGGTTGAGTCAGCCATTCAGGAACCCAGATAGGTGATGTTTTTGCTGTGGAAACACACAAACCGAGTCACGGCTCCAGTAAAGCACTGGATTTGGGGCGTTCCATTGTCCAGTAAGAACATCCTTCCATTTTACCGTCACTCTATCATGCTGTTTATGATTGCCATGTCTCTCAGTGGCAGAGCGACCCTCATTATTCAGAGTTAAAAAATTTAAAATAAAGAGGCAAAGAGAAAGTTTATCTTTAGGGGACCTGAAGGTCTCCCTTATTCCGCCTTTTTGTTTATAAAGAGTATTTTTGAGGGTGAGATGTGCACGTTCAACAATACCTTGTCCTTGTGGGTTATAAGGTATACCTGTGGTTAGAGTTATTTCAAATTTAGTGAGAAATTGGTTAAAGGAGGTTGAAGTATAAGCAGGGCCTTTGTCTGTTTTAAGTTGTTTAGGAAGTCCCCAGGCTGTGAAAGCCTGAAGACAGTGGGAAATGACATCTTTGACTTTTTCTCCACTGTATAGTGATGCAAAGATGCTACCTGAACATGTGTCTACAGATACATGTACATACTTAAGGTTACCAAATTCAGGAATGTGAGTATCATCCATTTCCCATACATGATTAGGTAACAGTCCTTTAGGATTAACTCCTATAGAAGGTGGATGATGGAGGATTGTACACTGGCCATAAGATTTAACAATAGCACGTGCAGTTTCTTTAGTAATGGGAAACTTCAGTTTTAATGTTGTAGAATTAACATGGAATTGCTGATCATAATTTTTGCTGCCTCAAATGCAGAAAAAATGTGGGGATCCTTAGTTGCTAAATCTGCTACATTATTCCCTAGAGCTAAAGGTCCAGGTAAATTGGTATAAAATCTGATATTCCGATAAAGAAAGGATTATAACGATCCCAAATCATGTGTTGTAAAGTTCATAAAGAATGAAAAATAGTAGAGTTTGGGGCAATAAGTCCTGCACATTCTAAGTTACTGAGAGCTTGAGCTACATATAAACTATCTGAGTAAATATTGAATGGAATATTAGGGAACATTTTAAAA
The DNA here is from genome assembly GCF_902686445.1 of Sciurus carolinensis. Taxonomy (NCBI): domain Eukaryota; kingdom Metazoa; phylum Chordata; class Mammalia; order Rodentia; family Sciuridae; genus Sciurus; species Sciurus carolinensis. Next base: position 694,906 of record NW_025920149.1, read on the forward strand.
ACTTCAAGAACTGTTAAGAGTTCTATTTGTTGAGCAGAAGCATTAGGGAAAAGGAATGTTTGAACTTTATCTTGATAACAAATAGCTCCAGTCCCTGTTTTGGATCCATCAGTGAAAATCACAGAAGCCTTAGGAATAGGTTGTTGTCTGGTAACTCTTGGGAATATTACAGAATTATTACTACAAAATTGTATATAAGGATGTTTAGGATAGTGAATATCAAAGTTAGCTCGAGTGGAGCATCTAACAACAGTCCAAGAATCCATGAAATTACATAACCAAAAAAGTTGATGTTTATCATAGGGAATAATGATAGTAGCTGGATGAATTCCAAACACTGTGATAGATGATTTAAGTGCCTTTAGGATTACTTGAGCTAATGCTTCAGGGTAGGGTAAGAGAGTTTTATTGGGTGAACAGGCTAGATGGACCCAAAACAAGGTAACCTCTTGCCAAAAGACTCCAGTGGGTAGTTTCTTGTTAGGAATAACAATGAATTGTAATGGCTGAGAGAGATCAATACAATCTACCTGGGCCTCATCTAATCTTTTTTGTATAATATTCAAAACCAGACACCCTTCAGGAGTGAGCTCTTTGGGAGATGTGGGATGGGGATCTCCTTGTAAGATATTAAAAAGAGGAAGTAGTTCTCCTGTAGAAAGCCTCAAATATGGATGAATCCAATTTGTATACCCTGGTAGCTTCTGAAAATCATTTAATGTTTTTAGATGATCTACCCTGATGACAGTTTTTAGTGGCTTTACGACAGCCCTGTTTAATTGGACTCCTAAGAATTCTTGTGTAGTACCAACTTGAACCTTATCAGGGGCTAAAATGAGTCCCCATAATTTGAGTTGTTCTATTAATTCAGAGTAAATATCCCTTAAAATATCTTCCTCAGAGTGGCATAATAATATATCATCCATATAATGATAGATAATAAGTTTGGAGTATTTTTGTTGAATTGGCTTTAACACCTGATCAACATAAATTTGTCATATAGTGGGGCTATTGGCCATACCTTGTGACAAAAAAAACCATGCATATCGTTGATCAGATCCTTGGTGATTTAGAGATGGGAGAGTGAAAGTAAATCTCTCACAATCCTGAGGATGTAATGGAATGGAGAAAAACAGTCTTTTATGTCTATAACTATTGTAGGCCAATCTTTTTGTAAAGCAGTAAGGACTGGAAGCCCTAACTGAGTTGGCCCCATAGATTGCATAGTAGTATTAATAGCTCTTAAGTCATGAAGGAGCCTCCATTTTCCTGATTTCTTTTTTATGACAAAAATAGGGGTATTCCAAGGAGAATTTGAAGGTCTGATATGATTTGCTTCTAATTTTTGTTGTACCAGTTCTTGGGCCGCTTTAAGTTTTTCTAATGTCAGGGACCACTGAGAGACCAACACTGGTGCATTGGATTTCCAAGTTATTTTTACATACTTTTGCTCAGTGGCCCCAAGGAAAAACCCAAGTCTTGTTGACCTTGATTGCCCTTAACACTAATTGGCTGGGTATTTCCCTGGCCATAGCAGCCAAGCCCCTTGTCCCATTTGTGACCTTGTTTTACCATTAGATTTTGAGCCTTTTGGTTATAATGGCCTTCTGTAGTGAGTACTAAATCCATTTGTATGAGAATATCTCTGCCCCATAAATTAACAAGTAAATGGTCTAAGACATAAGGTTGAAATGTTTCCTGTTGACCCTCATCATTTTTCCATGTCAATACAGAACTACACCTTTGTGGGCTAGTAGCTACACCCAATCCCCTCAGGGTTTGTTCCACTACTTGTAGAGGCCATTTTTTGGCCAATCTTTTAGGGTAATAAAGCTAGTATCAGCTCCTGTGTCTAGGAGTCCCAAAAATTCTCTATTTTTCATCTTTATTTTAAGCATTGGCCTTCAAGAGGAATTCCATTGGCCCAGAGCAAATCCTTTAAGTGACCTTCCATGTGTATTCATGACATTTCAGTGGCCATAATTCTCTATTAAATGAACAGAATGCAAACCACTTTAACTAGCAAAACAAAAGTGAAAGCACTTACAAACAATCTCCGTCACTTATTCCACGAACTTTAACCTGGCCAGACTGTACTTTACTTACCCTGTATTTACCTGATCAGTTCCTTCTTTGTAACTCGAGTTCCCTGGTTTCGGCACCACTTATGATCACCCACCGCCCGCAGGGACAATCACAACGCATAGGCTTTTCTTGATCACAGGAACCAAAAGGAGTTTATTCCGCAAGTCTCAGACTTATATCGAGAACATCAGCCTATCGGAGCATAGACTACCAGGAAAGTCAGCCTATCAAGGAACAGTCTCCAGGCAGATACCAGGATCGCCTCATGTACAACAACCAACCAGAATTACTTCCTAAAACTTGTATATGAATGCAGCTATGTTTGGCAAGCTGCCAGGCGCCATCTTAGAGATCAGGTCAGGGTGCGGCTCTGGGGTCCTCAGAGCCCGCCCCTGACAATTAATTAGGTAATTGGATTTTTTGGATAGTTAATCTTCTGTTGTTTCTTGTTACCATTCTCTTGTCCCTTTATTACTACAAATGAAAGGGAATTGAGAAAAACAGTAGGTGAGTAAGCACTCTTGTTTTCAAGTGAAAGAAAATCACTCAAACAAATAGACAAAGGTGAAGGCAGTGTTTTCTTTTACAAGTGATAACCCTAGGGGTAGTTCTGATTGCAGGCACAGCAGGTTTCAGTGATGTATTTTTTTCTCTCTCTATTTTTTTGTCTTTTCATGTCTTAGTTTCCATTCCATTTTCTGACCTCCTCTGTAACTAGAAGATGGCAGTAAGTTTTTCATGCTCAACTCCTACCAGTCATTTGTGGGCCTCTAAAACTGTCTGTCTGGACCAGTTCAAGCCAACTTGGCAGGCTGTGTTTCCTTGTTCAGGGGGTTTCCATGCTTTGTTTCTTAGATTGGACATCTTACCACCTCACCCAACATTGGGTGAAATGCAGAGGAAGGATCCCAGGAAAAATCAGGAGGTACTTCTGGAAGAGGAAAAAACAGACACTGGAGACAGATAAAAACATTCTGAGCATATTCCCCTGCTTTGATCTGTGTGACCAAACTTCAGGTCAAGGAAGGGCAAAAGGGAATTAGGAAATCAAGATTAACCCAGATTTTGAAGATTACACTGGGAAAAAGTGGAGCTCTGCTCTCTGATGAAGATGTAAATCTAAAGATTTATACCAGCAATCCTTATTTATATATGTCTCATTATCAGGTTAATGAGTATGAAATCATTATTCTCTGTATTCAGGTAAGTCACAGAAACTAGGACATTTAAATTGCTTTTCCACCATTGCAAACCACAGTTGCAAAGTTTAATGTTAGGAGCTTTGTGTAGCTCTCAAGAAAGTCTATTCTTAAAAGTCATCCTAAAGTGCGCAGACACAGGAGGAGTAAAACTGGTGAAATATTGTAGTTGTCTAGCATAAAAATTTCTTCCTTCCCAGGATCTATAAGACTGAGATCAAGATTAGAGTTGATAGGACACTAACACAGAGCCTCCTCAGGCAGGGCATTGCCAGTGCAACATTCCAGCATCCTGTGCCCTTGTACAGAAATATTTCCAGTCACCAGGCATGCCACATCCAGGAGGTCATCAGAGACCCCCCAATCTCAGTCACCTTGCCTCCTATGCTTACAAAAATGTATTTAGAACCTCAGTGGTTTAAGGCAATTTTAATAAAATTGTGTATTATTTGTCCCATATAAAATTGACTTCAAAATCCCATAGAACTCAATTAATTACCAGTCATATGTGCACTATTCAAAATCATTCATCTGAAGGCAGGGTCTTCAGACTCAGTTTGGAGAAATGGAACTACTGGGTCACACAAGAACAAGAACCCTGTGCTCTTCTGCCAAATGCAGTTATCCAGACACTCCTTCAATCTTCATTGTGCTCTGAGAGAAAGGTGAATGAATTCCCAATTTCCCTCAGCCAGGAGGCCAGGAAGATATCCTACCACAAATTTAGTCAAGTTCACATACTTCAAAACCAGATTCCTGGTTCTGGTCACTGAATACTTAGTTTTCAACCACATACCCTTTTAGATGCGATCTAATTCAGGGGTCATGGTTCTTTCCAGCAAATTCTTTCCTGATCATTGAGTCATGTCATAACTTCCAACTTAACTATTCTGTGATTATTATTTGTAAAGTGCTTTAGAAAGAAGAAACCAGGTATACCCAGTGTCCCTGGGAAGTTGGGCAGTACTAGGCTGAGCAGTCACATCTCTACACACTGACCTACTGTCCATCTGATTCTCAAATGTCTATGAGAGACCAAGTTCTGTGGAAGAATGGAGAAGTCATTAAAGAAAAAAAAGGCCTTTGAGAGCTTGCAGAAAAATGCCCTCAGTGTACAGAGAACAAACCAGCCCTGAGGGCCTTTGTCTGCCCATCTTGCACAACCAACTGGGGCACAGCTATATTAAATTAATGTCCCCTGACTCATGGCACATGTTTATCATTTTTTCAACTGAAAATATTTCCACCACAAATTACATTGGGCTCCTAGCTCCAAGGACAGATGATTAGCCCTTCACTCTAGAATAATCTAGTTTGTGTAATAAGACAATACAGTCACAATGATATTCTCTCACCTGGGAGGTTAACCACATGATCTGCTAGAATCTAATGATCCTTTAGAAATACAAATCACAGGCCTCAGAGCTTGGTGCCTCAGTGTTTGAATCTGTTGATGCTGTGCTTCACAGTGTGAAGGTAAGGACTCAGACAACTGGGTACAGAACCATGTTGAGGATATTGGTAGAAAGATATATTAGAGGCAAGGGACTAATACTCAGGTAGGCTTTATTGATATATTTGTTTATGGGAATTCTTTGTTAAGACAGTGCATCTGTTTCCAATGAAATCAAACCCCTCTGGAACCAGGGATTCATCACCCCTTTTCTGTGATTTCTTTTTTCTCCTGTTTTGGACAATTAAGCAATGATCCCAGCAAATCAATTTTAAGACATTTTACAAGAGTGTTCAATGAAGAGAAATTATCACTAGCTAACCTTGTTAACTTAAAGGCTTCTTACAGTGACTTGGAAACTGACTGAACCTCCGTTCATTTCATGGTTCTATCAGGCCTGCCAAAGCTCATACAGAGTTCTTTGTCCTTCCTGAGTAAATTTACTCAATAGGGAATGTTATCATATAATACCATAATGTCATAAGATGAATACCTATAGGAGCAGGAGATAAGAGGGGAGAAGTTTCCATGACTTCAATTTTTACCAGCTTAAAAAACAGGGACTATTTCCTTTTTTCAAATTCACTGGTGCCTCAGGGCTTACCAAACTCAGCACCTTTCAGAGTTGCAGGTCTTCCTTGTGCTGATCCTCCCCATTTGTTGTTCCCCAATAAATTTCAAGAAACACAGAAGCATTCAGCAATATCCTATCCTGGGAGCCCTCCCACAGAGGTGATTGGGCATATGAGTATTTATATTCAAGTCTTTCCAAGCCAGTGGCCTATCATCAGACTCTCACCTTTGTGGGAAGGTAATGAGAAGTCAATTTCATCTGGGAGTACAAACAAGTTGGTTCTAAGCCCTTGAGATGGTTTAATAATTTTTGATATTTCTTAATAGAAGAGAAGGAGACCAGCTTCTTGTGCTCATTCAAAAGTGGGCACAGGGCACTTAGTGAAGCTGCATTAGACTAATGACTATCCCCTGAAGAGAGTGGTTACCTAGTCCCTTTCCATTTTTCAAAACTGAATTGTCAGTCCTTCTCTCTACTCCAGTAACATTAGCTATTGAATAAATACTACCTTCTGAGTTGGTTCTTTGTTCTTCTTCTGGGGCCTTCTTTCCAAATTTTAGTTAGAAGAATAGAAAGAAACTGTCTTCAACAACACACACAAAAATAAGTGACCTCCAGTGACCTTGAAATAAGCAGTGTAGATGTTCCCTAAACAAATAGAGAAAGAGAATTCCACTCCCATGGTTATGGCCATGGTATTGAACAAAGTTTTATTGGTTTCACACTATCATTTCTTCTCGATAAAAGATGAATTTATGAATTTTATAACCAAGATATTTTCATCTATGTGAGGCATTTAGAAATGGAAACAGAAATGCCATTTCCTTGCTATTTAATGTGGCCCCTGGAACTTTGTCTGCTGCCAAAGAAATTTTCCAAAAAATCTCTGGAATTATAGCACTGCCACTGCTATGGGACTATGGAGACAAATAAATGAGACTTCTGATGACATCTTGGAAGTGAAATACCATGGCTCTTGCTGATTTATTTATTTATTTTTTTGAAACCAGATGCTGATATGAATTCACTTAAATGGGGAAGTAACAAGTTTTGGACAGTATAATTCTCTGGTGCCAGTGATCCCTTGTAGTGTACACATATCATACAATGAGAAGAAATATTGAAACAATTCTGAATTTCACAGGAAGAATAGGAAGGACTATGGCACAGGGAGTCTATTTCTGAAAGTCAGTCATGACAAACTTCCAGTGGGGCAGAGTGGAAACAAGTGCAAGGTAGAAGTTTATTTCCCCTCTTTCACTGTTGGACTCACACCATGGTAGAGTTGTATGTCATCCCTTATCCCTTTCCTTTCTGTGTTGTGTTTTCTGTATGTTGGTGCGTTACAGACACATGAGTCAAACATTAGGGTTCCCAAGGAGTATGTGCACAAATGGCCTTATACACCTGACAACAACTTCAAAAGTACACACTGGAATAATCTTAGGGGAATAAATGGCAAAAGTATACAGGCCTTGTAAGGTATAATGACTTCTTCAGGACCACATGGACAGAGGAGAAAATGGGTCTGACCCATACTGTCTCTCCAAACCAGGGGATTTGGCTACACCTGGGACAGTCTGGGGACCAGATCCAGGGTGTGTTGGTGTAACCATGTCCAATTGTGTGTATGTCAAGGGAAGATGGGAGGAACCTGCATCTCAATGGGCCATTAGAAACATCTTGTGTGAGAAAGGGCTTTGGGTATGGAGTCCCCAAGGAAGTGACATCACTTCCTTGGCAGTAGAACACATAGAACTTGGAATCCTAGTAGCTAGGCACCCACATTCCAGATAAACTCCCATTCTGCTCACTTGTGTTGAGGCAGCAAGTCCAGAGCCATGATTTCTTGTTGTCTACTCATCTTTGGATGCTTATTTCTCAGGAAAGTAAGTGCTCTACCAATGTTGGGACCAACAACTCTGGTGATATTTCCCAAGAAGACCAGAGGTGAAACAGGACAGGCTATTGGAAGTGAGTAGAGTATAACCTTCCACTGATTCCCATTTAGATAGAACCAGAGCCTCAGAAACTTTTGTATGTGTGTGCTTATATTTGTGTCTCATATTTGTGACTCATTGAAATTGATGTTGATCAAGTGTGATCCTATTCTTTAAAAGAGCACCATACTAACATCATTCCCTCCACACCTCAGAGAGACATAACTACATATTTGAGTGAGTACAAAGTAGTACTTCACAAGCCCTAGTAACTATACTTCTTAGCAAGTCTTCTCTAAACACCTTAGAGAGCATTTCTACTCACCTCAGACAGCCTGCAATAAACATCTCAGAGAAATCTTTTGACTCACCACAGAGACCTTTCCTATATACTGCAAATAGCCCTGTTATTCACTTAAGTGAACACTTACACTCTCATCAATAAGCATTCCTACAAACCTCATAAAGTCCTCCTACACCTTCCAGAGGCCCTCCCTACATGTCAGAGAGTCCATCCTACAAAAAATGAGAACCCACTTAATACCTCAGAATATCATTCCTTCACACCTCAAACTCACTTCCCTACATGTCTAAATAATCACTCCCTACTAATACCAAGAGCTTTTTCTACACACCTCAAATTCCCATTTCTATACACCATAGAGACACTGCCTTTACACTTTATTGAGCAACTCTTAACTCAGAAAACCTTTCCTATACACCCCAGAGAGTACTTCCTATAAATTCCAGTGAGATGTTAATTAAAACTTCAGAATTCCAATGCTACAAACAACAACACACCCTATTACACAACTTGGATACAACTTATTACTCACCAAAATGCCTTCTCTACTCACCTCTGAGGGTTGGCCTGACACACCTAAGAAAAGACTCTGGATACACTGTTGAGTGGCCTTCCTAAACAATGTAGGGATTCCCCCTATTATACTCAAAGAATACTCCCATTATATCTCATTGTGTTCTACCTAGTCATATAAGATAGATTTCATTATTCATTTCTGATGGCCCTAACTACACAACAAAGAACACTGCTTTGCAGAAAAAAGCCCTTCTACATCCCTCATAGATTCCTCCTACACACTTAATAGAGGCCTCCGTACACACCTCAAATCATCTGCACTAAAATCTCAGAGAACCTTCCCTTCACACTTCAGTGAACATTTCCTACACACATATAGGAGTCACCTCTCCACATAGCTCAGAGCTCTACCTATTCATATCAAGTGCCCTTTCTACAGAATTCAGAGGGCCATCCATACACATCTTAGACACATTTCCTACACACATTATTATCAATCACTGTATTAATGTTGGGACCAGAGAACTGTAGCTACACATAACACACCATTCCTCTACATACCTCAGAATGTCATAATTTCACTATTCAGAGGGTAATGTTACACAGGTCATAGACCCTTCCTTTCATACTTCAGTTTATCCTCATTTATCTCAGAGAGTCTTCCTTACTCACCATAGATATCCACAAATACACACCTCAATTAACTCTTAATTTTTACAAGTGAGCACCCACCTTATGCACCTCATTATCCTCCCTGCAAATCTCAGAGAGGTTCCCATACAATCCTCAGAATGACCTTTCAACAAACCTTAAAAAATCCTACCTACACATCTCTTGTAACCCTCACAACTAGTCAAAAAATCCTCCATATTTACCTACAATGGCCAAAACTACTTACCTAAAAGAATGCCCAACATACTCTTCTGAGTGTCCTACCAAAACACCTCACAGGTTTTCTCTTCTATCATCAAATATTCCTCTCACCACACCAGAATTTATTCTTGCTACTATCAGAGATGTCACTATTCACTATAGAAGTCCCTCCCTACATAAATGAGATAGGATTTCTCCTATATCAAACAGGCCCCCTACACCCCTCATAGATCACTCTACCCACCTAATATAGACCTCCCTACACAACTCAGACAGCCCTCCAAACACACATCAGAATGCTATCCCTCTGAATTTCAATCTAGCCCTCACTACACACCTCAGTTAACCTACATGGCAAAGCTCAGAGTCCAGCCTACTGATCTCCATGATTCCTAAATTCAGACCATATAGATTCCCTTCCAAACTCCATGGGACCCTCCCTTCTACACTAATTTGTCCTTCCTTACTCATCTAGCAGAACTCACTGTTCACATCAAAAAAGCATACAAACAACTAACTGAACCCTTTCTACTCATCTCAGTGCACCCTATCTATACACCTGAGTCAGCCCTCCCAACTCAACTGAAAGAACCCTCACACACACTTCTTGTAGCTCTCTAACACAAATTATAGAACCATCCTGCACAACTCTTAAAGCCCACAAAAAACAGCTCAGAGGCCACATGCTATCAACTTCAGAGAGACTTCTCTACACACTTCAATTTAACCTTTATACATAACCAAGTGTACCTTCCATACTCAAATCTAGAGCAGTTCCTACACACATCAGAGAAGTCCCTACATAACTCAGTGAGTAAAACCATACTTCTTTGCAAGAAGAAACAATGTTTATTTGCAAGCCCTCTATAAACACCTAAAAGAGCCTATATACTGACCTCACTGAGGCCTCAATATATACACCTCAGAGAACACTTTTGACTCTTCATTGTGGTCTTCCCTATATACACTACATACTGATTCTTACTCTGAATTTAACTCTAACCCTAAGCATGAAGCTAAGTCCTCCCTACATGGCACAGAGTCCTCCTTGATCCTGAAACTGACCATGACTTGACCGTAAATCCTAACCCTAGTCCTAACCTAACCCTAACCTCATAGTGCTCTCCCTTATACTCCAGATTTTTCTCCATACTCATCTCACCAAACTCTTACTACTCACCCCAAATGGCCCTCAAAACATAGCTCACTGAATTCTTTCTACAATTTTCAGTGCACATACCCTGTGCAATGCCGTGAGCAAACCCAACTCACTTCAGGGGGCCCTCTCACACACAAAAGAATCCCTAGGACAAGCATCAGATAACCCTCTTGCACAATTCATACGCACCTCCTTACATAGCTCAGTGACTGCACACTACCAACCTTAGAGACCCCTTTTTACACATATCATAGTATGCTCCATAAACATCAATGGAAACCATCCTTATATCAAGAGTATTACCTACTTGTGTAGATAACCTCAGGTAGATATCCATATATACCTTACTGAAAACAAATCATATTCCTATATGAGATCTTTGTATTAACTATAATTCTATGTGGTGCTCTTTAAACACCTTAGAGAGAATTTCTACTCACCTCAGAGAGCCCTCACTACACATTTCAGAGAGCTCATTCCACTCACCTCAGAGGTCTTCCTATACCCTGCAAAAGACCTACTTATTCAGTTATGTGAGCCCTCCCACTCATAGCAAGAAGTCCACTGACAAGCCTTATAAATCCCCCCTACACTTTCAGAAGGCCCTACCTACATATATCAGAGAGATCTCCCTACACAAAGAGAACTTGTTTTAACATCCCAGAGAACATTTCCTATACACTACAAACTCATTCCCCTACACATCTAAGTAATCCCACCCTATTCACATCAAGAGCCCTTCCTACACACATCAAAGTGCCATCCATACACAGCTTAGGGATACATCCTCCACACTTTTATTAAACAACACCCAAACAACTCAGATAGCTCTGCATATACATCCCAGCAAACACTCCCTATAAACACCAGGGAGATGTTAATTCAAACATCAGCATGCCCATGCTACACACCTCAACCATTGCTACAAACACAACACAGTTAGATCTCACTTGTATGCAAAACTCTCCCTACTCATCTGTGGGTGCTGCATATACACACCTAAGGGAGCCCCCAACATTCTCCACTGAAAGACCCACAAAACCTTCAGAGATTTCTTATACTGTTCTCAAAAAACCCTCCCAACAAAACACAGTGTGTTCTCCCTACACATGTCAGAGAGATCTCACTATTCAATTCAGAGGGTTCTCTCACCACAACTGTGTTACCATCTCTACTCAATCATAAGACCCACTTACACACCCATAGGTCCCTTGGCATATCTAATAAAAAAACTCCCTACACACTTGTGAGAGCCCTCATACGCACATCAGAATGCCAATCTTATGCATTTTAATGGGCCCTCAATATACACCTCAGACAAATTACACTACAAAGCTCAGAGTGTCTTCCAAACACATCTCTGCAAATCTGACCTACATGTTACATAGGCCACCCTTCACACTTCATAAAGTCCACCCTTCTACAGCAGTTTTTCCTCCCTACATCTCTTACAGAGCTCTCACTACTCAGCTAATGAGGCCCTCCAGAAACAACTCACTGAGTTCTCTCTACTCATCCTAGTACACATTCATTATACAGCTGAATGACCCCTAATGACTCATCTCAGAAGAACCACCCACAAACATCATAGAGACCTCTGACACACATTAATGATCTCTTCTATGGACTTTATAGAAGTTCATCTAAACAGATCAGATACTGCAAGCTACCAACCTCAGAGTCCTCTCCACACTCCTCAAAGTAACCTTCATTCACATTAAAGAAAGCCCTTCCTACTTACCTCAACAACAGTCTCTTCACACCTCAGGCAGACTTCCCTAAACACCTCAGCAAGTACAAATTAGATTTCTTTAAAAGTCTTTTTTACTAACTACACTTCATTTCAAGTACTCTCTAAATCCCTCAGAAAGCCCATCTACTCACCTCAGAAAGCCCTCAATACTTGCCTAAGGGAGCCCTTTCAATTCACAACAGAGGCCTTCCCTATCCATTCAAAACATCCCAAACCAGAACCCAACCCTAACACTAAGCCCACCATACATACTACAGAGAGCCCTTGCTGACATTGATGGTGACCATGACCCTGACCTTGACACATTACTGATCCTAATGCTAATCTTAACCTTAACCTCATAGAACCTTCCCTTCTACATCAGTGTTTTCTCCCTACTCATGTCACAGAGCTCTTGTTCCTTACCTTAAAAGGTCCACCAAACACTACACATTAAGGCCTTTCTACAATTCACAGAACACCTTCCCTATGTATATCTGTGAGCCCTCCAGGCTCACCTCTGGAAACCCTACCACACACCATTAGGGGAAATCAAGCACATTTTCTAGAGCTGTATTACACATATCACAGTTCTCTCCTTCCACATTCACATACTGCCATCCTAAAGCACCTACCAAGTAATCTCAGAGTACACTCCTTAGACATCAAAGAAAGTTGGTTCTACTTACCTCAAATGCATTTCCTATACACTTCAGGGGGACATTCTTGCATATCTCAGTTTGTACAAATTAGATTCCTTTCAAGCCAGTTCTATTAATTAAACTTCTTTGCAAGTGCACTATAAACACCTCAGAGGGTCTCTCTACTGATGACAGAAAGTTTTCAATATACATCTCACCGAGCCCTTTTGACTCACAACAGAGGCCTTCCCTATAAATTGCAAATACTGACCCTGACCCTGGCTTGACACTAACCCTAATTTAAGCCTAAACTTTAGCCATCCTTACATACCAGGGAGCCCTCCCTGACATTGACACTGATCATGAACCTGAATCTGACCCTAAATCCTGACCCTAAGCCTATCCTCATTTATCAGTTTGTTCTCTCTACTCATCTCACAAATCTCTTACTACTCACCTCAAATGGCCCTGGAAACAAAATTCAGTAAGCCCTTTCTACACTTTACAGAGCACATTCCTTATGCACCATTGTGAACTCTCTCAACTCATCTCAGGGGGCACTCCCATATATGTAAAGGAGGCCTCTGACAAACAAAATAGTACCCTGCCTACACAGTTCAGAGGTCACTCCCTAAATTTCAGAGGGCCCTCTGCACACATCTTAGTTTCTTGCTGACACTTCAAAGAATACCCTCACTACACATCTGAAGAACTGTCCCTACACACCTCACAGAGACATCCTTACAGACCTCAGTGAGTACTCACTATGATTTTTTGGAAGACTTCCCTAATCACCTCAGAGACCCTGTGTACTCACCTCAGGGAACACTCATAATACAAAACAGAGAGCCATTCAAACAATTCAGAGATCCATTAAGCACACCACAGAGACCTTCCCATTACAATTCAAACACTCATTTGGATTCTTACACCAACACTGAACTGAACCTTAATCCTCTAACTCTAACTCTAACACCCTAATTCTAATACTAACTCTAAATATATACCTAATCTAAGCCCTAACTTCAAAAACTAACCTTAAACCTAACAGTAAACCTCTCTTCTCAATTCAGAATCATCTCCATACAAATATCACAAAAGCCTCCCTACACATCTGAGTGCCCTCCTGACACATTGAATAAAGTCCTCACTATATGTCTCAAGAGAAATCCCTACACTCCTGAATAGACATATCCCTATACAAATAAGTGAGTACATACAAAATTCTATTTTTTTATTGTAAACAAATGGGATACATGCTGTTTCTCTGTACATGGAGTAAATGTGTACCATTTGTGTAATCATAAATTTACATAGGGTAATGTTGTTTGATTCATTCTGTTATTTTTTCTCTTCCCCCCACTGCTCCCACCCCTCTTTTCCCTCTATACAGTCCTTCCTTCCTCGATTCTTGCCCCGCTCCCTAACCCTAACTCTAACCCTAACACTAGCACCTCCCACCCCCCATTATGTGTCATCATCCACTTATCAGTGAGATCATTCGTCCTTTGATTTTTTGAGATTAGCTTATCTCACTTAGCATGATATTCTCCAATTTCATCCATTTGCCTGCAAATGCCATAATTTTATCATTCTTTATGGCTGAGTCATATTCCATTGCGTATATATGCCACAGTTTCTTTATCCATCCATCAACTGAAGGGCATCGAGGTTGTTTCCACAATCTGGCTATTGTGAATTGAGCATCTATGAACATTGATGTGGCTGTATCTCTGTAGTGTGCTGATTTTAAGTCCTTTGGGTATAGGCCAAGGAGTGGGATAGCTGAGTCAAATGGTGGTTCCATTCCAAATTTTCTAAGGAATCTCCACACTGCTTTTCAAAGTGACTGCACTAATTTGCAGCCCTACCAGCAATGTATGAGTGTACCTTTTTCCCCACATTCTCTCCAACACCTGTTGTTGCTTGTATTCTTGATAATCGCCATTCTAATTGGGGTGAGATGGAATCTTAGGGTGGTTTTGATTTGCATTTCTCTTATTACTAGAGATGTTGAACATTTTTTTCATATGTTGGTGATTGCTTGTAGATCTTTTTCTGTGAAGTGTCTGTTCATTTCCTTAGCCCATTTGTTGATTGGGTTGCTTGCATTCTTGGTGTAGAGTTTTTTGAGTTCTTTAGAGATTCTGGAGATTAGTGCTCTATCTGAAGTATGATTGGCAAAGATTTTCTACCACTCTGTAGGCTCTTTCTTCGCATTGCTGATAGATTCCTTTGCTGAGAGAAATCTTTTTAGTTTGAATCTATCCCAGTTGTTGATTCTTGCTTTTATTTCTTGTGCTATGGGAGTCCTGTTAAGGAAGTCTGGTCCTAAGCCGACATGTTGAAGATCTGGACCTATGTTTTCTTCTGTAATCTGCAGGGTCTCTGGTCTGATTCCAAGATTCTTAATGCATTTTGAATTTAATTTCATGCACAGTGAGAGATATGGATTTAGTTTCATTCTGTTGCATATGGATTTCCAATTTTAACATCACCATTTGTTGAAGAGGCTATCTTTTCTCCATTGCATATTTTTGGTCCCTTTGTCTAGTATGAGAAGATTGAATTGATTTGGGTTTGTGTTCATGTCCTCTATTCTGTACCATTCATCTACCTTTCTATTTTGGTGCCAATACCATACTGTTTTTGTTACTATTGCTTTGTAGTAGAGTTGAAGTTCTGGTATTGTGATACCCCCAGCATTTTTCCTATGAAGAATTGCTTTAGCTATTCTGGGTTTCTTATTCTTCCAGATGAATTTCATGATTGCTTGTTCTATTTCTGTAAGGTACATCATTGGGATTTTAAATGGAATTGCATTGAATATATATAGCACTTTTGGTATTATGGTCATTTTGACAATATTAATTCTGCCTATCTATGATCGCCCACCACCCATGGGGACGATCACAATGCATACGCTCTTCTTCATCCCAGGAACCAAAAGGGCTTTATTCCACAAGTCTCAGACTTATATTGAGGACATCAGCCTATCAGAGAGTAGACTACCAGGAAAGTCAGCCTATCAAGGAACAGTCTCCAGGCAGATACCAGGATTGCCTCATGTACAACGCCAACCAGAGTTACTTCCTAAAACTTGTATATGAGTGCAGCTATGTCTGGCAAGCTGTCAGGAGCTATCTTAGAGATCAGGACACGGTGCGGCTCTGGGGCCCTCAGAGGCTGCCCCTGACATCTCCCCCTTATTCTTTAAATAAAGAAAAGATGACTTGGGACCATGCCTGTCTTAGGTTGTCCATGGCAAATTACATCCTTACCCGTCATTGGAATTCTGACCTCCAGGCGTCAGAACCCTGTCTTAGGTTGGTATGCATTTCCACGGATCTTACCCATCTTTGACTACTGGTCCAGCATGCTTAGCCATACTTGGGGGGATGTGCCTGTCTCAATGGCTGTCAAAGTCTGTACTATATCCCGTCGATGACGTCGGGCATCTTGGCGAGTTCTGATTTGGCTGCGTATAACATAGGCTATCCCTAAGCAGATAATAATCAGAACAGCTACTGTTCCAGCCCACTGTTTTGTCAATCCCAGGGCTTTAGATAACAAAGAGAACATCTCGGATACCGATGCAACTTGAACCCTGGTGGCATTGACTCTGAGTATTTCAGCTCATAGCTGACTGGTTAAATTATCAAACGTAGATGACCAATTACCAGTAAGGTAGACAGAGAGATTTTTAGATAACATAACCACAGAGCTAAGGTTATTATAAGCAATAGGGTTGACACACACTGCTCTTAAAGGATAAACACATCTAAGTCCCAAAAGTTCTTGCAAGATATCCACTTGTTTTTGTAGTAAGTCCACTCTTTGATTTACAAGGAGTATGCCTGCTGTTAGATGTTGGTTTAGGGCCTCTTTAGTCTGAAAGGCTGCAGCTGTATTTTCGGCCAAGTGATTGTTGTTGCTGTCTGTATGGTTGTGTCAATGCTGCTGCTGCAGTTGTGGCTGCCGCTGCAGAGACTGCTACCATGGCGACAATGGCCGCTGTGATGCCAAAATCTCTCCTGTTTCTTGATGTCAATTCCGCATCTGTAACAGAGACTGGGACTGGTAGGAAGGTAGGAACACACATTAAGACTGCCAGCAGGAACCTAGAAGCATTCCAACATTGAGAGATAGCACAAATCTGAAGTACAATTGAGAGAAGCAGTTGTTTCGTTAGTTAGCAGAAACATAAAAGGGGGAAACACACAAACTGGGGTAGGTGGAAAGGTACATAGTTGAAATGTTCCTCCTAAGAGACTAAAAAGAGGTTGTAAGTTAGTTCAAGGAGGGAAAGACTATGAGCATCATGGTCATCAGGAGTATGTTTATCATCTTCATTTTGTTGGTCTGAGTTACTTGTTGGTAGCATTGGCACTGGTCGAGTTAGTCACTCAGGAACCCAGATAGGCGATGTTTCATCCTGTGGAAACACACAAACCGAGCCGCGGCTCCAGTAAAGCACCGGGTCGGGGCCGTTCCATTGTCCTGTAAGAACATCCTTCCATTTTACCGTCACTCTATCATGTTGTTTATGATTGCCATGTCTCTCAGTGGCAGAGCAACCCTCATTATCCAGAGTTAAAAAATTTAAAATAAAGAGGCAAAGAGAAAGTTTATCTTTAGGGGAACTGAAGGTCTCCCCTATTCCCCCTTTTTGTTTTTAAAGAGTATTTTTGAGGGTGAGATGTGCACGTTCAACAATACCTTGTCCTTGTGGGTTATAAGGTATACCTGTGGTTAGAGTTATTTCAAATTTAGTGAGAAATTGGTTCTTACCAAATTTAGTTTTTAAAGAAAAATTTAGACTCTATAACGTAGTACAATACTCTAACAGTTGCTTAACCATAATTTTATAAACCCCTATTTTTAAGACTAATTGTTCTGAAGAATAAAACTTAATAGTCACAAAGTTAAGAGTAAATTAGTGTTTCTAAGAAATCCTTGTTATTTTACCATATCATTTTACCATATAGATTAAACTTTGGTTTATATTAGAACATTAGTATTTCACCTTAGGAAAAACCTTAAATAACTTTAAATGTTTCACATGCATACAACCAACTTAGTTACATGCAAACTTGTTGAAACTTGCTCTTTACTTACATAGACTTTCTTAGCACTTACTTAGACCCTCATTTATTTCATCACACAAGCACTTTCTTACCCAGAAACATTTCCTTTTCCCTTTTACTAAATATATTTCCATACCCAGAACCTTTATTTTCTCTTTCCTGTTGACCCCTTTTTGTTCACATTCTGAAACAACTCTTATGAAATTTCTGAATTTAAAACAATTACTCTATTTTAATAAGATTAAATATTTTGTTGTTTATAGTACCTAATTGAAACACAGTTGAAACTTTTAGAACCCTTTGTATATAGAATTATACCTATTAGGACATAACTCTTAGTAACCTTGTTTTTAGTTTAGTGATGACACAAAACAATTTTTTCTACAAACACATTTGAGTAATCCCATGCATGTCAACTCTAATTCACTTATTTTGTAAAAACCAAGATATCAGACAAGTGTCCTGAACAGTATTTGCCATCTTTTTCTTGTTGAAGGAAAGTCCTAGAAAATTTGATGCTAGACATTTTATTAACATCAACATTTTATTAGTTTGACCACCTAGAGACTTGCAAGTTATTTTCAAGACATTTTACTTCTATTAGTTTACCCAATTTAAATCGAACTTTTTTAAATCATGTGAATTAAAAGTATTTGGATCCATTTTTAAATTTTAATTTTAGGAGCACTCAGTTTTGATACAGACAAAACATGACATCAGACAGCACGACATACACATAACACAAAATCAAAGGCCTTGAAACTTTTCAGGTGAATCTCCATTGCAACGTAACAGATGTTCAAAAACTCTAGTTGAATAAAAAAAATAGAACTTATCAAAAAAGTCATGAGCTCAAAAAATATGTAGAATTCAAAAAAAAAAACAAGAGTCCTGGAAAAATGATACGGGAAAAATGATACGGCCGTTAATTACTTTAGTAAAGCACCATAAAATTTACTTTTGCTGGAGTTCAGGTAAGACTTTTTGCTCTTTTTTTTTTTTTTTTTTTCTTCTTTGGGTCTGAGACCAGTCTCCTACTGAACCTTCAGGCTTTCTCTATTTACATTTCAAGGTAAGCCTTGACTGAGATTTGGATCTGAAAGGGGATAAAGTGTTCCAGCAGAAACGATGCCTAGGGCATTTTAACCCTTAATCCTGGTTAGTAATCAATTCAGGTTTGGATGCAGAAAATTGTGAAACAATTATCTCCCATTATTTGTGAGGACTGGGGCTACTATATCATACTCCTTACTAGGACATGCCACTGATGGTTGGGGTGGTTACTTCCTCCACACTGGCATATGTGAGACCTCATGGCAAGAGGACTAGGTGGGCTGGGTGGGGCGAAGTTGGAGGAGGAGAAGGAATTAACAGGGGGGGAAGAAGGAGGCATTCGAGTTTGCAGGAAGAGCAGAGAAGCGCAAGAAAGAAGAGACTTGAAGATAAGGAATCCCTTTCCATCTGCCTGCTCGCTTGCGGAAGCTGTGTGCCAATATCTTTGGTAGCCACAATCCACCTTCCCATGGAGCCATCTTTCATCCCTGCACAGGCCAATTTGTGATCGGTAGTCATTCCTTCCCAAACTAACATTTTAACATTTATCGGGAGGGCCATTAAGGGAGGGGGGAGGTTAGAGTCTGTGAGTTCTTGCCCAGTATCATAAAATGGCCACTGGGAAGATTTCCCACCATCCAGAAGGAGGAGGGTGAGGGCTTTCATTGGAGTCTGATGTGGCCCCATAATACAAGATGGCAGCAATGATCCTCCTCGGGGCGGTAGTGGGCCTTCCCTTTGTGTAGAGGCTGGCTGCTCTAGTGGTTCCTCAACCTTGGGAGGAGCGGATTGAGATGGATTGGGCTCCTCATTAAAGGTCTCCCAATGTTGTTTACTATGTGGCAAATTTCTGGAAGGAGATGCAATGGGAGGAGCCGGTGGTTCTTTAGGCGATGGCTCTTTGGGGAGAAACTTGGAGCCCCCTTTGGGAGGTCCTGGAGAGAAGCAGGCCTTAAGGGTGGATAACGTAGGGCAGACTCCTAATGGGGGACCCTCACCTAAACTGATTTCCCTCTTAAAGGTGTCCCAGGCTTTTTACGCCTGTGTATCAGACCACTCAAGGCTGCTACTCTTCAGCATGAGTCTAAGAGCTGAGAGCGCAGGGTCATCATGTGTGGTGTGTGTTTGCCCCATCTTTTCTTTAGTAGATCCTGTAATAGCAAGATTTTTTGTTTTACATAGTAAATCCTCCTCTTCATCTGAACTATCCTCACACCCAGTTTCATTTTCCTTGTCTGTCTCTGATCTTATTGACGCCCTTTCTGATGCTTTAGACCTTTCCTCTTTTATTTCCTCCAAAACCTCTTCCCCTTGTTTTATGTCCTCTCTGCATTTGGTATTAGGAGTATCTAAACACCCTCTAACTAACATCCATATGGCCATGGTTCCCAGGGGTAATGGTTTTACTCTCTCTGTCACTCTCAAATCCTCCCCTGGTAGCTCCCATTGAGGGATATTCAGTAATCCCTTGTCCAAGAACCATGGCACAATATCTTCCACTGTGCCTAAAAAGTTTCGGGCTGTTTTAGTTTCAAGAGGAATTCCATTGGCCTGGAGCAAATCCTTTAAGGGACCTTCCATGTGCATTCGTGACATTTCAGTGCCCATATTTCTCTATTAAACTAACAATGCAAAGCACTTTAACTAGCAAAACAAAAGTGAAAGCACTTACAAACACTCAATCTCCGTCGCTTATCCCGCGAACTTTAACTCCGTCGCTTATCCCGTGAACTTTAACCTGGCCAGACTGTATTTTACTTTCCCTGTATTTACCTGATCAGTTCCTTCTTTGTAACTCGAGTTCCCAGGTTTCGGCACCACTTATGATCGCCCACCGCCCGCAGGGATGATCACAATGCGTACGCTCTTCTTCATCACAGGAACCAAAAGGGCTTTATTTCAAAAGTCTCACACTTATATTGAGAACATCAGCCTATCAGAGAGTAGACTACCAGGAAAGTCAGCCTATCAAGGAACAGTCTCCAGGCAGATACCAGGATTGCCTCATGTACAACAGCCAACCAGAGTTACTTCCTAAAACTTGTATATGAGTGCAACTATGTCTGGCAAGCTGCCAGGCGCCATCTTAGAGACCAGGCCACGGTGCGGCTCTGGGGCCCTCAGAGCCCGCCCCTGACACCTATCCAGGAACATGGGAGATCTTTCCATCTTCTAAAGTTTTCTTTAATTTCTTTATCTAGTGTTCTGTAGTTCTCACTGTATGTTTCTTTCATCTCTTTTGTTAGATTAATACCCATGTATTTTATTTTTTTCGAAGCTATTGTGAATGGGGTAGTGTTCCTAATTTTTCTTTCCAAAGATTCATCACTTATGTATAAAAATACATTAGGCTTATTAGCATTGATCTTATAGCCTACTACTGTACTGAATTCAGTTATGAGTTTTAAAAGCTTTCTGGTCAAATTTCCTGGTTCCTCTAAGTATATAATCATATCATCAGCAAATAGGGATCGTTTGAGTTCTTCTTTTCCTATTCATATCCCTTTAATTTCTTTGGTCTGTCTAATTGCTCTGGCTAGAGTTTCAAGGATGATATTGTACAATTCTCTTTTGCAAGCCCTTCTAAACACCTGAGTGAACCTTTGTTTTAACTTCATAAAACCCTCACTACATTCTTCAATGACTGGCCTCTCATATACACCAAAAATATCCCTACTGACTTAATTGAGCACTCACACTCATATCAATTAGCCCTCCCACAAACATCATAAAGCCATGCTACACCCCCCAGAGACCCTCCCACAGTACCTCATAGAGCCCTCCTTATGCAATTAAAAGAATTCACTTTCACACCTCGGAGAAAGTTCCTACAATTTTCCTCAAACATACTCTCCTATACATCTAAGAATTTTTTTCCTACTCACATTAAGAACCCTTCCTACACATCTGTAAATCCCATCCATACACACCTTAGGGACACACCTTCCACACTTTATTGAGCAAACCCTAAACAACTCAGAAAGCCCTCCTTATACACCCCAGAGAATAATCCCTAAAACTGCCAGAGGAATGTTAATTCAAATCTCAGAATGCTCATGCAACACACCTCAGCAAACCCTACGCACACATCTCAGATAGACCTCAAAATTCACCAAAGCTTTTCCTTCTCACCTCCAACTGCCTTACCTACATGCCTGAGAGATTCTCGCTACTATCCTTAAAGAAACCTTCCACCACAGGATGTTCTCCTTGCTTATATAAGATGGATCTCTGTATTTAATTCACAGGGCCCTCAATACACAACTGAGATAGCACCCCTGCATGGGCAAAAGCCATTTATCACACCTCAAAGATAGCTTCTGCACACCTAATGGAGACTTCTCTACACACCTCAGGGAGCCCACACAACAAACCTCAGAGAGCCATTCCCTTCCTACACACCTCACTGTCACCTTCCTCCACATCTCAGAAAGCCCTCCACACTCATATCAAGCCCTTTTTACACAACAGAGTACCATCCATTCACACCATAGAAGTCTATACTACGCACATCATTTATCAATCCCTACAGAACTCGGAGCACATTTGCCAAATACTACACACTGGCTCTCTACACTACTTTTTCAACTCAGAGGACTCAGTTACACACTCATAGAACCCTCCTTTCAAACCTCAGTTTGTCCTCCTTATTCATGTCAGAATTCTCCACTTACTCACCTTAGAATTACATATCTACACCCCTTAGAAAGTATATACCTCTCACCAAAGAGGACACCCCCTAAACACCCATTCAACTATTCTCTCTACAAATCTAAGAGAGGCTTTCATACAAACCTCAGAATGCCATTTCATCAAACCTCAAACCTCAAAAAGTGCTACCTGTACATCTCAGATAGCCTCCACTACTCACCAAAAAGCCCTCTCTATTCACTGCCAAAGGCCAAAACTACAAAACTCAGAGAATCCTCTTATACTCCATTGAGTGCCCTCCCAAAACACCTCAGAGATTCCCTATACTATCTTCAAAGTATCCTCCCATCACCACTTTAGTATGCTCTCCATAATCAAATAAAAAATATAACACTATTCACTTCAGAGGGCCTTCCCTACACAACTGAGATAGCATATCTCCTCAGATATAAAACCCTCTTACACCTCTCATAGATTCTTCTGCCCACCTAACAGGGACCACACTACACAATCTTGAGAGACTTCCCTTCACATACCAATGTTCCATACCTATGCATTTCAATGAGTCCTCACTAAACACCTCAGGGAACCTACACAACAAAGTTCAGAGAGTTCTCTGTATGCATCTCAGTGATTCCTACCTACACATCAAAGAGATATTCCACTCCACATTTCTTAATGCCTCCCTTTCTATATGAATTTGACCTCCATACTCATAGAGCTCTCTCTGCCCACCTCAAATGGTTCTCAGAGCACAACTCAGTATATTTCTTTCTACTCATTTCAGTAAATGCTCTGTATAGACCTGGGCGGACCCTTCCAAACCCTTATAGCTGGACCACCCACACATGTCTATGACATCTCATAGCTTTCTTGTACACACCTCATAGGGTAATCTACAGAGCTCAAAGATCATGCACTACTAACCTCAGAGAGCATACTCTACACACATTAGAGCATCTTCCATGCACATAAATAAAAGCACTCTAATCACCTCAAAGAAATCTCTACACACCTCAAAGATATATCTGTGTATACCTCACTGAATACAAACTATACTCTTTTAAAGCCCTTTCCGATAACTATACTCCTTTGCAAGTCCTCTCTAAATACTTCAAATAGCTTATATATGCACCTCTGAGAGCCTTCAATGCACACTTCAGAGAACACTTTCAAGGCATTACATAGGCCTTCTATGTACACCAGAAATGCTGACCCTAATCCTAAACCTAACATTAAATCTAACCCTAACTCTAACTCCAAGCCCTCCCTGCATAGAGTGCCCTCCCTGACCATGATTATGATTTTGACCCTAAACCCTAAACCTAACCACAAACCCTGAATCTCATAGTTTTATCCCTTATATATCAATTTGCCCTCCCTACTCATCTCTCAGAGATCTCATTTCTTCCCTCAAAAGACCCTTCAAACACAACTCACTGAACCCTTTCCTAGGCATTACTGTGTGCTTACCCAACTCACATCAGTGGCATATCCACACACATTAAGCTGTCCTATGACACACATCAGGGAACCCTCCTACACAACTCATAGAGCCCTCTTTACACAGCTCAGAGGCCACATGCTACCAACCTCAGAGGGCATTCCCTTCACACCTGAGTGTACCATCATACACATCAAAGGCAGTCCTCCCAACCCACATCAAGAGCAGTCTCTAAACACCTCATAGAACTATCCCTACACACCTTTGTGAGGCATGTCTATATACCTCACTGGGTACAAAATATACTCCTTTCCAATCACACCCTACTAACTATTTTTTGGCAAACCTTCTTTAAACACAACAGAGAGCCTCTCTACTCACCTTAGAAAGCTTTCAATACACACATCAAAGAGTCATTTCAACTGATCCCTGAGTCATTCTTTATACACTGAAAATACTGACCATTATCCTTAACATAACCCTAATCCTAACCATAAACATAAACACAAACCCTCCCTACATAACACAGAGGGCTGTCCCTGACCTTGACACTGAGCAAGATCTGGATCCTGACTGAAAACTGTAAGCCACACCCTAACTCTAACACAAAATTTATAGTTCTTTCCCTTTTATATCAGTTTGTCCTCCCTACTGATCTCACAGTGCTCTCAATACTCACTTCAAAAGGCTGTCTGTAAATAACTTACTGAGTTTTTTCTACCCAGCAAAGGACACCATCCCTATGCACATCTAGGAACCCTTTCAACTCACTTCAGGGGGCCCTCCCACACACATCAAAGGGCCCTCCCTACATACCTCAGAGAGACTCTTATGCAATGAAGAGAATCAAGAGAACCTTTCCTCCACACCTAAAACACACCTACCTACACATCTATGTAATCCCTCCCTATTTAAATCAAGAGCCCTTCATACACACTTAAAAGTGCCATACACACACACTTTAGGGATGCTTCCTCAACACATTTTTGAGCAACACCTAAACAATAAATAAAGTCCTCTCATACACCCCAAAGTGTACTCTTTAGAGATTCCAGAGAAATGTTAATTCAAACTTCAGAATGCTTTTGCTAAACATCTTAGCAAACACTACCTACACAACTCAGATAGACCTTACTACACACAAAAAGACCTCCCTAATTATATCTGAGTGCTGTACCTACATAACTCAAAGATCACTTGTGATACTCCTTGGATAGGCCTTCCTAAACAGCATTGATATCCCCTCTATTATCCTCAAAGAACACTTCTATCACACCTTATTGTGTTTTCCCTATTTGTATCAAATGGATCTCACTATTAACTTCAAAGTGCCCTTGTACACAAACCAGATAGCACTCCTACACAGAAAAAGACCATTTACACCCACAGAGATTTCTGCTGCACATCTGATACCTTCCAACACATATCAGAGAACCTGAACTACAAACCTCAGAAGTCCTCTGTCCATACTTCAGAATACCTACCTACACACGTTATGGACACCTCCCTTGTACAACTGAGAAAGCACTTCCTGCTCACAACAGGGGTCCTTACACCTCAGAGGGCCTTCCAAACACATTTCAGTAATACACACACCTCATTGAGAAATTTCTACACATCTCAGAGAACTGTTACTAAATACCACACACAACTTTTCTGTACAACTCACAATGCCCTACTTTAAAAATTCAGCAGGCCTGTAACCCACTTCGTAGAGCTCTCCTTTCAAACCTCAGTTAATCCACCCAATTCATTTCATAGATCTCTTCTTATTCACATTAGGGGGGACATTCCTACACAACTTGGAAGTTCTTAATTCTAACTAAGAGCACCATCCCTGTTCACCCCAATCAAGATCCTCCCTACAAATATTAGAGAGACTTACATACAAGGCTTAGAATGTCCTTTAAACAAACCATAAAAACTTTACCTATATATCAACTAGATAACTATCACTACCCAGCAAAATACCCTCCATATTCACCTCCAGACACCATAAGTACAAATCTCAGATATTTATCTAAGCGCCCTCCGAAAATGCCTCTGATTCCATCCACCATTCTCAACAAACACTCCCATCACACCTCACTGTATTTTCTCTACTCATATTACATATTTATCACTTTTGCCTTGAGAGGACCCTCCCTACGCAACTGAGATAGCCTTTCTAATTAGTCATAAAGCCTTCCTACACCTCTCATATGTCCCTCTGCACACCCTAATAGGGACCTACCTATGTAGACACCTCTGAAAGCCCTCCCTACACATATCAGAGTTCTGTCCATATGTATTTCAATGACCCCTACATTTACACCTCAAAGAAATATACTACAAATCTCACAGAGCCCTTCCTACTAATATTAGGGAGTACTACCTGCACACTATATAGATCACCCAATCAACAACTCATAGGTCCCTCATTTCTATGTCATTTTTGTCCTCCATACTTATCTCACAGATCTTTCACTATGCACTTTAAATGGCCTTCTGTATACAACTGAGTCTTTCCTACGCATCTGAGTATGCATTCCCTATGCAATTGGGTGAACCATCAAAATGCTTCTTAGAGGGCCCTCCCACACACATCTAAGAGACCTCTGACACACATAACAGAACCCTACTACACTGTTCATATAGCCCTCTTTACTCAGCTCACAAAATACAAGTCTGAAAGCCATTCATACAACAATTAGAGTACCCTCCATACACATTAAAGAGAGTCTTCCCTACTCAACTCAAGAGCAGTCCCTACATGCCACACAGAGTCATCCCTACATACCTCATTGTCTACAAACTGTGATGCTTTACAAGCCATCACTCCTAACTATACTTCTTCACAAGCCCACTCTAAGTACCAGAGGGCCTATTTATGTACTTTTTCAAAATTTATTTTTATTGTAAACAAATGGGATACATGTTCTTTCTCTGTACATGGAGTAACAGCATGCCATTTGTGTAATCATACATTTTTATAGGGTAATGATGTTTGATTCATTCCGTGGATTTTTCCATCCCCCCACCCCTCCCACCTCTCATTTCCCTCTATACAGTACCTCCTTCCTCCATTCCTGCCCCCCTACCACCCCATTATGTGTCAGCATCCACTTATCAGCGAGATCATTTGTCCCTTGGATTTTTGAGATTGGCTTATCTCACTTAACATGATGTTCTCCAATTTCATCCATTTACCTGCAAATGCCATAATTTTATTAATCTTTATAGCTGAGTAATATTCCATTGTATGTATATACCACAGTTTCTTTATCCATTCATCAATTGAAGGACATCAAGGTTGGTTCCACAATCTGGCTATTGTGAATTGAGCAGCTATGAACATTGATGTGGCTGTATTTCTGTAGTATGCTGATTTTAAGTCCTTTGGGTATAGGCAGAAGAGTGGGTAGCTGGGTCAAATGGTGGTTCCTCTCCATGTTTTCTAAGGAATCTCCGCACTGCTTTCCAGAGTGACTGCACTAATTTGCATCCCCACCAGCAATGTATAAGTGTACCATTTTCCCCACATCCTCTCCAACATATGTTGTTGCTTGTATTCTTGATAATCGATATTCTAATTCGTGAGATGCAATCTTAGTGTAGTTTTGATTTGCATTTCTCTTATTACTACAGATGATGAACATTTTTTCATATGTTTATTGATTGCTTGTAGATCTTCTGTGAAGTGTCTGTTCAAATCCTTAGCCCATTTGTTGATTGGGTTATTTGTATTCTTCGTGTAGAGTTTTGAGTTCTTTATATATTCTGGAAATTAGTGCTCTATCTGAAGTATGAGTGGCAAAGAATTTCTCCCACTCTGTAGGCTCTCTCTTCGCATTGCTGATAGTTTTCTCTGCTTAGAGAAGTCTATTTAGTTTGAATCTATCCCACTTGTTGATTCTTGCTTTTATTTCTTGTGCTATGGGAGTCCTGTTAAGGAAGACTGATCCTAAGCCAACAAGTTGAAGGTTTGGACCTACTTTTTCTTCTATAAGATGCAGGTTCTCTGGTCTGATTTCAAGGTCCTTGGTCCATTGTGAGTTGATTTTTGTGAAGGGTGAGAGATAGGGGTTTAATTTCATTCTGTTGCTTGTGTATTTCCAGTTTCCCCAGCACCATTTATTGAAGAGGCTATCTTTTCTCCATTGCATATTTTTGGACCCTTTGTCTAGTATGAGAAAATTGTATTTATTTGGGTTTGTGTCTGTGTCCTCCATTCTGTACCATTGATCTACCTGTTTATTTTGGTGCCAATACCATGCCGTTATTGTTACTATTGCTTTGTAGTAGAGTTGAAGCTCTAGTATTGCGATACCCCCTGTTTCATTCTTCCTGCTAAGGAATGCTTTACCTATTCTGGGTTTCTTATTCTTCCAGATGAATTTCATGATTGCTTGCTCTATTTATGCAAGGTACATCATTAGGTTTTTAATTGAAATTGCATTGAATATGTATAGCACTTTTGGTAGTATGGCCATTTTGACAATATTAATTCTGCCTATCCAAGAATATGGGAGATCTTTCCATCTTCTAAGGTCTTCCTCAATTTCTTTCTTCAATGTTTTGTAGTTTTCATTGTAGAGATATTTTATCTCTTTGGTTAGATTCATTCCCAAGAATTTTATTTTTTTTGAAGCGATTGCAAATGGAGTTGTTTTTCTCATTTCCTTTTTGGCTGTTTCGTCACTTGCACAGAAAAATGCTTTAGATTTATGCATGTTGATTTTATAGCCTTGTATTTTGCTGAATTCATTGATGAGGTCTAGACGTTTTGTGGAGGATGTTTTTGAACCCTCTAAATATAGAATCATGTCACCCGCAAATAGTGACAGCTTAAGTTCCTCTTTTCCTTTTCGTATACATTTAATTTATTTGGTCTGCCTAATTTCTCTGGCTAGAGTTTCGAGGACAATGTTGAATAGAAGTGGTGAAAGAGGACATCTCTGTCTTGTTCCCATTTTTAAAGGGAATGGTTTCAGTTTTTCTCCATTAAGAATGATGTTGGCCATGGGCTTAGCATAAATAGCCTTTAGAATGTCCAGGTATGTTCCTACTATCCCTATTTTTTCTAATGTTTTGAGCATGAAGGGGTGTTGTATTTTGTTGAATGCTTTTTCTGTATCAATGGAAATAACCATATGATTCTTATCCTTAAGTCTATTGACATGATGGATTACGTTTATTGATTTACGGATGTTAAACCATCCTTGCATTCCAGGGATGAACCCCATTTGATCGTGGTGCACGATTTTCTTAATATGTTATTGGATAAGGTTTGCCAATATTTTGTTAAGGATCTTTGCATCTATATTCATCAAGGATATTTGTCTAAAATTTTCTTTCCTTGATGTGTCTTTCCCTGCTTTGGGTATGAGGGTGAGTTTGGTAGGGTACCCACTTTTCTATTTCCTGGAATACTTTGAGAAGTATTGGAATGAGATCTTCTTTGAAGGTCTTGTAGAACTCAGCTGAGAATCTGTCTGGTCCTGGGCTTTTCTTGGATGGTAGATTTTTAATGGCTTCTACTATTTCATTGCTTGATATTGATCTGTTAAAATTGTGTATGTCCTTCTGGTTCAATTTCAGAGGAGCATATGTCTCTAATAATTTTTCAATGACTTCGGTAGTTTATATTTTGTTGGAATACAGATTTTCAAAATAGCTTCTAATTATGTTCTGTGTCTCGGTGGTGTCTGTCGTGATATTTTCTTTTTCATCACGAATTTTAGTAATTTGAGTTTTCTCTCTCCTTGTCTTTGTTAGTGTGGCTAAGGGTTTGTCTATTTTGTTTACTTTCTCAAAGAACCAACTTTTTGTTTTGTAAATTTTTTGAATTGTTTCTTTTGTTTCAATTTCATTGATTTCAGCTCTGATTTTAATTATTCCTGTCTTCTACTACTTTTGCTGTTATTCTGTTCTTCTTTTTCTAGGGCTTTGAGCTGTAATGTTAGTTCTTTAGTTGTTGACTTTTCATTCTTTTCTGGAATGTGCTCCATGCAATGATTTCTCCTCTTAGTACCACATTCATAGTGTCCCAGAGATTTTGATATGTTGTATCATTGTTCTCATTGACCTCTAAGAATTTTTTTTATCTCCTTCCTGATGTTTTCTGTTATCCATGTTTCATTCCATAGCATATTATTTACTCTTCATGTGTTGGAGTAATTTCTGTTTTTTATTTTGTCATTGATTTCTACTCTCAGTCCATTATGATCTGATAGAACACAAGGCAGTATCTCTATTTTTTTGAATTTCATAAGGGCTGCATTGTGGCATAACATATGGTCTATTTTCGAGAAGGTTCCATGTGCTGCTGAGAAGAAAGTGAATCCACTCGTTGATGGATAGAATATTCTATATATGTCTATTAAGTCTAGGTTATTGATTGTGTTACTGAGTTCTATGGTTTCTTTGGTTGGATTTTGTTT
The DNA here is from genome assembly GCF_902686445.1 of Sciurus carolinensis. Classification (NCBI taxonomy): domain Eukaryota; kingdom Metazoa; phylum Chordata; class Mammalia; order Rodentia; family Sciuridae; genus Sciurus; species Sciurus carolinensis. Next base: position 725,039 of record NW_025920149.1, read on the forward strand.
GGAAGATCTATCTAGTGGTGACAGTGGTGTGCTAAAGTCACCCAGAATTATTGTGTTGTGGTCTATGTGATTTCTGAAATTGAGAAGAATTTGTTTGATGTATAGGGATGCACCACTGTTTGGGGTATAAATATTTACTATTGTTATGTCTTCCTGATTTATAGTTCCCTTAAGCAGTATGAAATGCCCTTCTTTATCCCTTCTGACTAATTTTGGCTTGAAGTCCACTTAATCTGATATAAGGATGGAAACCCCTGCTTTTTTACTGAGTCCATGTGCATGGTAGCTTTCTTCCCATCCTTTCACCTTTAGTCTGGATGTCTTTTTCTATGAGGTGAGTCTCTTTCAGGCAGCATATTGTTGGGTCTTTCTTTTTAGTCCATTCTGCCAGTCTATGTCTTTTGATTCATGAGTTTAGGCCTTTAACATTCAGGGTTATTATTGAGATATGATTTGTATACCCAGTCTTTTGGTTTATTTTTGGTTTTTAAGTTGGCTTGGTTTCTCCTTTGAGTGGTTTTTCTCTCAGGTCGTTCATCTCTTTGCTGACCTTCATTGCTGTTTTTCATTTCCTCCTCATGGAATATTTTGTTGAAAACATTCTGTAGTGCAGGCTTTCTATTTTTAAATTCTTTTAACTTTTGTTTATCATGGAAGGATTTTATTTCATCTTCAAATCTGAAGGTTAGATTTGCTGGGAATAGGATTCTTGGTTGGCAACCATGTTCTTTCAGAGCTTGAAATATATTGTTCCAGGCCCTTCTAGGTTTTAGAATATGGGTTGAGAAGTTTGCTGCTATCTCTATTGGTCTCCTCCTATATGTAATCTGATGCTTTTCTCTCACGGCCTTCAAAATCCTATCTTTACTTAGAATGTTAGGCATTTTCATTATAATGTGCCTTGGTGTGGTTCTGTTGTGATTTTGTGCATTTTGTGTTCTGTAAGCCTCTTGTATTTGATTTTCCATTTCATTCTTCAGGTTTGGGAAATTTTCTGATATTATTTCATTGAATAGATTGTTCATTCCTTTGGTTTGTATCTCTATGCCTTCCTCAATCCTAAGAATTCTTAAATTTGGTCTTTTCATGATGTCCCATAGTTCTTGGAGATTCTGTTCATGATTTCTTATCATCTTCTCTGTTTAGGCAAATTTATTTTCAAGATTAAATATTTTGTCTTCATAGTATGAGGTTCTGTCTTCCAGGTGGTCTAGCCTTTTGGTGATGCTTTCCATTGAGTCTTTTATTTGGTTTATTGTTTCCTTCATTTCAAGGATTTCCATTTTTTTTTGAGAATATTTATCTCTTTGTTGAAATGATCTTTTGCTTCCTGCAGGTGCTCTTTCAGCTTATTGGTATTATCATTCATTGCCTGCATTTGTTCTCTAATCTCATCCTTTGCTTCATGAATTATCTTAATCATGTATAATCTGAAGTCCTTTTCTGATATTTCTTCTACCATACTGTCATTGGATTCTATTAATTTAGAATCTAGATTTGTTTGGATCATTTTCTTCCCTTGTTTTTTCATGTTGCTCATGCATCTTCCCCTCTAGCAGTGCAGATCTGGGGTATTGCAGATTTCCCCCTATAGGCTTATAGTGGCCCTATAGGTTTCCAGAACCCTTTCTTTAAGGGGAGATCAATATTAGCCATGCCCAATTCAGACACTATGCAATCCTAGACCAAATAGCCCCTATGAGGACAATAACAAAATTGTCATAATAAACACAATGAGTTCAAATATTATTTTTGGTAAAACAAACAGATTTGCAATAAGGTCTGCAGTTTCTAATCGAGGACATAGAGGATGCAGAGGTATGTAGAATGTGCCTGTTAATGGGATAAGAAAAGAATATACAGAAGTTCTATATAATAGAAAGTGTGACAGTGTAATCAAAAGAAATTTGATATTAGCATGCAAAAATGGAGAACTAGACTCTGAGGGAATAGGTAAACAAAAGGAAAAGAGAGCAAGAAAGGTAAAGAAATAAAAACTTAAGTTTTTTCAATAAGGAGAAAAAAGAAAATATACAGTATAACAGTCATATAGTAATGAAACCTCCCAGTGTACAGTAGCCTGATGCATGAGAGGTACCTGACAAGGAGATTTTAAGCCTCTAGCAGGTGTCTCAGAATGGGATTTGCTCTACCTAAAGATCAGAGCTATGGCTTCCAGGATTATCCAAGATGGCCACTCTGGCTTCCAAATGTTTTGGCAAATGGGGAGCTGCAGTTCAGGTTGTGGAGGTTTTCAGCTGGAGGTCCTGAAGGTGGGATGCATTTGGTCAGGCAGGGGTCCTGGAGATCAGATGTATTTGGTGTGGATGTGGGATCCTGGAGCCTGGGTGCAGTCAGTCTGGGTCCCAGTGATAGGGCACAGTCAATTGGTCTGGGTGTCCTGGCAGCAGGGAGCAGTCAGTCAATGTGAGGGCCCCAGAGGCAGGGAGTGATCGGTGGGGCTGAAGGATCCTGGAGACGGTGCTCAGTCAGTCTGACCAGGAGTTCTACAGAGCCTGGTTGTTGTCTCACAATGGCAGCAGTCATGTATAATCAAACCTGCAGGTACTGTAACATGAACTTCCAGACAACAGCAGGCAGCTGGTACTCCACTGGCGGTGGGCGATCAGTTTACTGACTGTTGTCAGATGATCGGAAAGTGAACCTCATATTTTTGCACATTTGAGAGCCCTCAATCCACACTACAGAGAAGTCTTTCAACTCACAACAAAGGCTCTTTCTATAACCACAAATGCTTACCCTGATCCAGAACCTAAAACTTACCCTAGGTCCAACCATAACCCTGAACTCATAGTGCCCTCCCATCAACATCTGTTTGTCCTCTCCTCTCAATTCAGTGAGCTTTCACTACTCATATCAAACAGCCCTCTGCAAACAACTCACTGATTTCTTGCTATCATTCATGGAGCTACATACCTATAACTCTGTGATCCCTCCCAAATCACATCAGTGGTCCTTCCCAGAAATGTAAAGAGCACTCAGACAAACATCATGGAATCCTCCTAAATATCTCATCAAGTTCACACTACACAGACCAGAGGACTCTCACTACAAATATCAAGGAGCCCACCCTGTAAACATAAGACATTTATATGTTGACATATAAAAAGCCTTTACTACTCATATTATGATCCATACCTACACATTTCAGAGAGAAAACCCTAGAGAGTTAAGTGAGTACACATCATACTCCTTTTCGAACCCTCTATACACACCTCACCAAACCCTAACCATACATCTCAGTTCTAACTCACTGCTCAAAAAAGAGCCCTCCCTACTTACTTCCAAAGGCTACACCTAGACACCTGAGAGTTCTCATGATTCTTTTTTGACTGGTCTCCCTAAACACCACATAGAATTCCTCTACTATCCTCAAATAAAAATCCCATCACAATTTGGTGTTCTCGTTACTATTGCTTTGTAGTAGAGTTGAAGATCTGATATTGCAATACCCCCTGCTTCATTCTTGCTACCGAGGATTGCTTTAGCTATTCTAGGTTTTTTATTCTTCCAGATGAATTTCATAATTGCTTGCTCTATTTCTGCAAGGTACATCATTGGGATTTTAATTGGAATTGCATTGAATCTGTATAGCACTTTAGGTAGTATGGCCATTTTGACAATATTAATTCTGCCTATCCAGGAACATGGGAGATCTTTCCATCTTCTAAGGTTTTCTTTAATTTCTTTCTTTAGTGTTCTGTAGTTCTCATTGTAGAGGTCTTTCACCTCTTTTGTGAGATTGATTCCCAAGTATTTTATTTTTTTCGATGCTATTGTGAATGGGGTAGTTTTCCTAATTTCTCTTTCTGATGATTCATCACTTATGTATAAATATGCATTGGATTGATGAGCATTGATCTTATAACCTGCTACTTTACTGAATTCACTTATGAGTTCTAAAAGTTTTCTGGTGGAATTTCCAGGTTCCTCTAAATATATAATCATGTCATCAGCAAACAGGGATAGTTTGAGTTCTTCTTTTCCAATTCGTATCCCTTTAATTTCTTTGGTTTGTCTAATTGCTCTGGCTAGAGTCTCAAGGATGATGTTGAATAGAAGTGGTGAAAGAGGGCATCCCTGCCTTGTTCAAAAACAGCATGGTATTGGTACCAAAATAGACAGGTAGATCAATGGTACAGAATAGAGGACATGGACACAAACCCAAATAAATACAATTTTCTCATACTAGACAAAGGGTCCAAAAATATGCAATGGAGAAAAGATATCCTCTTCAATAAATGGTGCTGGGAAAACTGGAAAACCATAAGCAACAGAATGAAATTAAACCCCTATCTCTCACCCTACACAAAACTCAACTCAAAATGGATCAAGGACCTCAGAATCAGACCAGAGACCCTGCATCTTATAGAAGAAAAAGTAGGTCCAAATCTTCAACTTGTCGGCTTAGGATCAGACTTCCTTAACAGGACTCCCATAGCACAAGAAATAAAAGCAAGAATCAACAAGTGGGATAGATTCAAACTAAAAATCTTTCTCTCAGCAAAGGAAACTATCAGCAATGAGAAGAGAGAGCCTACAGAGTGGGAGAATATCTTTGCCAACCATACTTCAGATAGAGCGCTAATTTCCAGAATCTATAAAGAACTCAAAAAACTCTAAACCAAGAATACAAATAATCCAATCAACAAATGGGCTAAGGAAATGAACAGACACTTCACAGAAGATGTACAAGCAATCAACAGATATATGAAAAAATGTTCAACATCCCTAGTAATAAGGGAAATGCAAATCAAAACTACCCTAAGATTTCATCTCACCCCAATTAGAATGGCGATTATCAAGAACACAAGCAACAATAGGTGTTGGCGAGGATGTGGTGAAAAAGGAACACTCATACATTGCTGGTGGGGTTGCAAATTAGTGCAGCCACTCTGGAAAGCAGTATGGAGATTCCTTAGAAAATTTGGAATGGAACCAGTATTTGACCCAGCTATCCCACTCCTTGGCCTATACCCAAAGGACTTAAAATCAGCATACTACAGAGATACAGTCACATCAATGTTCATTGCTTCTCAATTCAAAATAGTCAGATTGTGGAACCAACCTAGATGCCCTTCAGTTGATGAATGGATAAAGAAACAGTGGCATATATATATATATATATATATATATATATATATATATATACACAATGGAATATTACTCCACAATGAAGAATGATAAAATTATGGCATTTGCAGGCAAATGGATGAAATTGGAGAATATCATGCTATGTGAGATAAGCCAATCTCAAAAAACTAAAGGACGAATGATCTCGCTGATAAGCAGATGAGGACCTATAACGGGGGGTGGGAGGGGTTAGCATTAGGTTTAGGGTTAGGTTTAGGGTTAGGGATAAGGAGTGTGGTAAGAATGAAGGAAAGAAGGAATGTATAGAGGGAAAAGAGGGGTGGGAGGAGTGGGGGGAAGGAAAAAATAATGAATCAAACATCATTGCCCTATGTAAACGTAAGATCACACAAATGGTATGCCTTGACTCCATGTACAAATAGGGAAACAACATGTATCCCATTTGTATACAATAATAATAAAAATAAAAATAAAAAAACAATTTGGTGTTCTCCTTCCTCATATCATAGCCACCTCTGTGATCCTTTCCAACTAACAACAGTGGGCCCTCCCACATACTTAAAGGATCCTTCCCACACCATTCAGAAAGCCCTTTATATTTGCCTTAGGGAGACCTCACTACACAATGAAAAGAAGCCACTTTTCCACTTCAGAGAACCTTTTTCTACTCACCACAAACACACTTCCCTACACATCTAAGTAATCCCTCCCCAATTAAATCAAGAGACCTTCTTACACACTTGAAAGTGCTGTGCTGTACATACTCACTTTAGGGACATTTCCTCCTCCCTTCTTTGAGAAACAACCAAATAATTCAGAAAGTCTTTCTTACCCTCCAATCAAATTGATAAATCATTCCCCTTATGAGGTTAACTGAGTGATAACTGAAGGCAGGAAGGGTGTTAATGGAGGAGATGTTTCATTGGAGTCATGTGTTTGTGGTATATATTGTGTATCTGGTGAGTAAGTTTCTCTTTCTGCTTCATTCATATTAGCCACTTTCCTACACCACACACTTCTTCCATGATATTTAACCTCATCTCAATGCCCAAAGAATGGGCCAGCTCTCCATGGACTGACATCTCAAACTGTGAACCCTCAAATAAAATTTTCCTTCTTTAAAGTTGGTCTGATCAAGTCTTTTAGTCACAGCAGAAAAAAAAAACTGATATAAACACAGACATAGCCCTTTTCATAGGACCGTTTAAATAAAGTACAAAGAAAGCACACTGAAAACACATTATAAAAAGGTAAATGTACATGCTCCAAAGTTAATGTTTCTGACTATGTGTATATACACTGAATCAGAATGTTTCTGGCATTGACTAACCACAACATAGTGAATCCCCAGCCCTGACTACACAATAAAGGCAACATTGAGGGCATTCTCATTACATTTTCTGTCAGTTTTCTAATCAAAGCAAGGGAGTCTTGCTAAAGCCATTTTGAGACTTCACCAACAGTGGGACTGAGTTTTAGTAATAAAGTTTATAAATTCTAACAGTTTTTCTTGTCTAACTGAACTATCACTCTTCCTATGCAGATCTCTAAGGATAGACACATAATGATCCCTTTCTTTGGATCCTGTATTTAACATATTTTATACCTGACTCTGACTCACTCCCCTGATCTTCTTACCTTTGAGGAATTTTTTGATTTATAAGGTGCACCTCCAGGAGTGTCCCCTATTTTAATGGCTGAAGAAAGTTACCCTGTGTCTGGATCCATATGGGACACCAACTGTCTTAACCAGTGCAACCAAACTCCCAGGTTCAGCCAGGGGTGAGGGGGATTGGAAAATATTCACAGACACATACCTTGAAGATTAAGCTGGGATCAGGTGGAGCTCTGCACTCTGATGGAGATGCAGATCTAAAGAGTTATGCCAGCAATCTTTCTTTATATATATCTCATTATCAAGTTAAAGTCTATGCAACCATTATTCTTTTATTCAGAAAGTTACAGAAACTAGGACATCCTATGTTGCTTTTCTGTAGTTGCAAGACAGAGTTTCAAAGTGCAGTGTTAGGAGATTTCTGTAGCTCTCAAGAAATTCCATTTTTAAAAATTACTATTAAGTAGGCAGGAACTGGAGAAGTGGAGCTGGTGAAACATTGTGGTTGTCTTGCAAAAGAATTCCTTCCTTCCCAGGAGCTGTATGCCTGAGATGAAGGTCAGAGCTGATGGTATTCTTGCATAGAGCCTGCTCATAAAGGATATTGTGAAAGCTGCAAAGCATCCTCTGCCCTTTCACAGAAACATTCCAAATCATCAGGCATTCCACAACCATGAGGTCATCAGGGACCCACAATCTCAATCACTGCTCTACCATCCTCTGTCACCACTCTCCACACTCTGTTTCACAGAATACAGGAAATATCAGGAGACACCCCTAGTCTTCCTTCTGCCTCATAGATTGGATACAAGGTTACACTTGTCTGGAAACACCTCCCTAAAATTTAAGGAACAAATCCTAGGTTTATTCTGCACCTGATCCTGGCTTGATTATCAGGAAGGGAATGAAAAAAAATCATCTGAAGAAAACCAAAAATTATTACTCTATCTTATAGAAAAACTTGTTTCACAAAATTGGAGGAAAATGGTCAAACTGTGCTATTTATAAGTTTTCTGGGAATCATGTTCAAAATGATATGTTCCCTTATTTTTGCTGCCTGCCTAATAGCCTATAAAATGAAAGCTCCATCAGCTAATGCCAAAACTGATTCAAAAGCAGAGGCAATATGATGTCACTTTTAAATAAAAGTTGTTGTAGGAGTTAAAAGATTGATTGCTCTTTTTCTATACTCTGAAATTCTGTTCTTTGAGTTAGTTCCACATTAAGAGCTAAAGAAAAGGATGAGAAAGAAAGAAAGAAAGAAAGAAAGAAAGAAAGAAAGAAAGAAAGAAAGAAAGAAAGAAAGAAAGAAAGAAAGAAAGAAATCTGGATTGGCCAGGTGCACCAGGCCTGAGAATGTCTAAGAATTCACTAATTTTCATGCATTTTTTATTCTTTCCAGATATTCACAGTAAGGAAAAATTAAAAGGATCTGATATGTACATATTGTCCTTGCAAAGAGTCTCTCGAGGACTTCGTGTTCTCCCAGAACTTTTCATATATGAGCTGACTGTAATCTGATACAGCTGTGTAATATTTCATATTGTGTCATGTTTCAAAGCCTCTGTCTTCTTCTGAGCTTCAGGGTATTTTTGTGAATTCAGCTTTGGTGCTGCATCAGTTGGTATTGTTTTGTTCCTTGAGTTTCTTGCCTAATGTTTTCTTCTGTCTTTATTCAGAGTCCAATTATTCAAATGTTAACTCATTAATACACTGGAAAAGAAGAGATTCCTTTAGAAAATACCTAAGGATGGAGAATATACAATGGTGAAAATGAGAGTAAATCTTCCACCTTGGAGAATGAGTAACCTACATGAACCTTTTATTTTAGTCTTCCCCATGAGTGGTAGATTCTACACTTTATGTCTCCAACTGCACAGGTCCTATGCATGTTATATAAAAATTTGTGACATGCTTTATTTTAATTTCTCAGTGGTTATATATGATATTCTGTGCAATAAACATCTGAAGATATTTTGTTTCATAACTGGAAATCTAAAACTATAAATTCTTCATTTATATCAATTTTGTGCATATGTGTGCATACCAGTTTATTCTATGTTGTATCTACATATATGCTCTTTTCTATATATTATGTATATGGTGCCAAATATATATGGTGATATATATATATATATATATATATATATATATATAATAAGCATTAATAAATTTACAATAAAATGGACCCAAATGCCTTTCTGTTCACATGAGTAAAACTGGCTAAATACATAAAAGTACTAATGTTTTTAATTTCCTTAACTATTCATTTCTCTAAGTGATCAAGCAATCAATATAGTGTTGATTTCTCTAAAATGGCTTAAATGTAATATATATTTCTTATAAAATGTGCCTTCAGCAAAAAATAATGACTTAAAATGTTAGGTAGATTGATATAAAATTTTGGTTGTCATGGATACCATAAGTTAAAATTAGAAGAATTAGATTTAACAGAAATAAAATAAGCATTTATAAAAGTACATGTTAAGGAGAAAAGTCAACACCAATGAGTCTACCATGATGAATCAATATTAATGAATCTACCCTATCAAGTTAATATCAACAAATCTATATTGAAAAACTGATATTGACTAATCAATATCAACATATCTACACTGATGTGTTGATTTTAATTAATATACAATGAAGGGTTGATGTCAATGAATATACCCAGAATAAAAATCAATGAATCTATACATTGGGTTGATATGGATGAATCATCTCCAATGAGTCAATATTGATGAATTTACATCAACAGGTAGATACTGACAAATATACCCAGAAGAGTAGAGATTAACACATATAGCCCAATGAATTGATACATTGATGAATCCATATCAATAAATCAATATTGATGAATCTACCCCTCCAATTTGATATCTACAAATCTCCACCATTGAGTCAATATTGACAAATCAAACAAGTCAAGTGTTTATCATCAAATCTACATAGGTTGGTATTGATGAATCTACCCTGATGAGTTGATATCAATGAATCTACACCAAATTATTGATATCAATGAATCTACACCAAACCATTCCTATTGATGTATCTATTCTGATGGGTTGATCTTGACAAATCTACCCTGACAAGCTGATATAAACAAATCTACACTGATGAGAAGGGTAGATATTGATGAATATACCCAGAAGAGTAGATCTCAAAAATCATACCCCAATGGGTTGATATCAATTAATCTACATTGACAAATCCATACTGATAAATCAATATTGATGAATCTATCCCTAAAAGTTGATATCTACAAATCTCCACCAAAGAGTCAATAACAACAAATCTATCCAGACACATCAATGTCAACCAATATACATGGACTAGTCAGTATTGATGAATCTACATCATCAATTGATTTCAACAAATCAATATTGATGGATCTACCTAGTTTAGTTGATATCAGAGAATCTACCATGACTGGTTGATAATGACAAATCTACCCTAATGGCTTGATATCAACAAACCATACACAATTGTGGATATTAAGAATCTATCATGGCGAGTCAATATTGATGGATGTACGATGTTGAACCAATATTGACAAATCTACATTGATAAATAAATATCAACCCATCAATATCAACAAATCTTCCCACTGAGTTGATATCAACAAATAAACCCCAATGCCCATATCAATGAATCTACATCAATGTGTCAATATCAACAAATAAACCCCATTGAGTCAACATTGCTGAATCTACCACAATGTGTTGATATCAACAAATCTACACCAGTGAGTAGATATTAATGAATCTAACCTGATGAGTCATAATCCATGAATCTACATTGATGGTCCAATTTTGACAAATCTACACATGTGAGTAAATATGGACAAACCTTCCCCATTAAGTCAGTATTTATATATCTACATTGAAGAGTTGATATCAGCAAATCAATATTGAACAATATACCCCAACAAGTCAATATCAACAAATCTACACCAATGACTCAATATTGATGAATGTATGGCTATGGGTCAATATCAACAAATCTATGCTGAGGGTTTCACATAGATGTTTCTTCACCAAAGTGTCAATGAATCTAAACTTTTGATGAATCTAAACTTTTGATGTTGATGAATCTAAACTTTTGAGTCAATATTGATGAATCTGCACTCACAGATAGATATTGATGACTCTGCATCTTTAAGGTGACATTGTGAATTTACACCTTCAAGTCAGTATCACTGAATCTAGACCAATGGGTCAATATTAAAGAATCTACACTGATATATGTTGATATTGTCAAACGTACCCAATTGAAACAATTTTGATGAATCTAACCCAATGATCAGATATGGAAGAATCTACACCAATGATTCAATATTGATTCATCTACACCAAAAAGTCAATATCAACAAATCTACCTTTAGGTCATTAACAATCTATCCAGAAGAGTTGATATTGATGAATATACCCTGATGTTTCAATATAAATAAAACTACATCTATGAATCAAAACTGACAAAACAATATCTGATGAATCAACATGGATAGTTCAATATCAACAAATGTACACTGATGAGTCAATATAGATGAATCAACATACACAGGTCAGTGTCAATGAATCTACCCCATCAAGATGATATTCATGAATCTAACCCAATGGGTTGATATGATGGATCTACACTGAAGAGTCAATATCAATGAATCTGCTCCAATTGGTTGATATCAAAGAATCTACACCAATGAATCAATATCAATGAATGAATACCTATGATTTACATCAGTGAATATATCCCATCAAGTTGTTATTGACTGTTCTAATACAATTGGTTGGTGTGGAGAAATCTACACAGACAAGTCAATAAAAATGAATATGCACCAAAGAGTCTATATTGGTAAATATACTTCAAAGGGTCAATACAATGAATTTATCTTGATGGATTGACATTGATGATTGTACACCAATGGGTCAATATTGATGATCTACACTGACAAGTTGATATCCAAAAATCTACCCAAAATGTTGGGATTAATGAATCTACATCATATCATTGATATTGACAAATTGATAATGAACAATTTGAAACAAGTCAATATTTGTGAATCTACATGTTTGTATTATATTGACAAATCTAACCCAATGTGTTGATATGAACAAATCTAACTCAAAGGGTCAATATTGACCAAACTACATTGATGGGTTGATGTTCACAAATGTACCTTGACAGGACAATATTGATGAATCTACACCATAGGTTTAATTTCAACAAATCAACATAAATGGGTTGATATCTATAAATCTACACTGAAGAACTGATATCAACAAATCTACCTGATGAGTTGATATCTATGTATCTATACTGATGAGTCAATAATGATGAGTCTACATCAATGAATAAATATCAACAGATCAATATCAATAAATCTACCCAATGAGTTGATATTGATGAATCTACACTGATATGTTGATATGGACAAATCTACCCCTACAGTTTCATATTGATAAGTCTACCCTTATGGTTCCATATCAATAAATCTATGCCATCAAGTCAATATTGATGAATCAACACAATGGGTCAAAATTGATGTGTCTATCCCAATGAATTGATTTTGGCAAATCTAACCAATCAAATCAATTGAATCAATATTGTTAAATCTAACCCATCGAGTTGATATCAAGAAATCTATCCCCATTGGTTGATATAGATAAATCTATCCAAATGAGTTTATTTCTGTGCAGAGTAGTGACAGGATGGGAGAGTAGTGATTGAGATTGGGGGTCTCTGATGACCTCATGACTGTGGCATGACTGGTGCCTGGGAATTTTCCTGTGCAAGAGCACAGGATGTTTAGCTGCTGTGGTAAAACCCTGCATGAGGAGCCTCTGTGCAAAAGTCCTTTCAGCTCTATTCTTGATCTCAGTCACAAATCTTCTGGGAATAGAGGAACTCTTCTGCTAGACAATTACAATGTTTCACCAATTCCATTACTCCTGCCACTACCCCAATGGGGTTGATATGGATGAATGTATCCTGATGATTAAATATCAGTGAATCTTCCCCCATGATAGATATTATCAAATCCACACTAATGGGTTGATATTGATGAATACACCCAGAAGAGTTGATATTGAAATATCTACATTTTCAGGTCAATATCAAGGAATCTAAATTGACAAATCAATATTGACATATGAACATCAACAAATCTACCATGTCTGGTTACTTTTGATTAATCTACCCCTAAGGGTTGATATCAATTAATCTATACCAACAAGTAGATATTAATGAATCTACACTGATGATTGATATTGATCAATCTACCCCTATGAGTTGATATTGATGAATCTACAATGATGAGCAGACATTGACAAATCAACTCCATTGAGTAGATATGGCCAAATATTCCCCATTGAGTCATTATTGACAAATGCACACTGACATGACAATGTCAGTGTGAATCTACCCCTATGGTTGATATCAACAAATCTACCCTGACAAGTCGATATTGATAAATCTACCCTATTGAGTTGATATTGATGAATATCAACCTTTGAATCTATATTGATTAGTCTACACTGAAAAGTCAATATTGATGAATCCATGCCTTCAAATCAATATCAACTAATATATATGATAGGTTGATATCAATGAATCTACCATTGATTTGACATCTATAAATCTACCCTGGGTGATTGCTTTTGATGAATTTTCACTGGTGAGTCAATATCAACAAATCTATCTGAGGAATCAATATTAATGAGTCAACACCATCAATTTGAAATCAAGAATCCATACTGTCAATATCAACAAATCTACCCCAATGGGTCAATATTGACAAATCTACACTGATAGTTTGATGTCAGTGAATCATACATCAATGAATCAATGTTTATGCATCAATATCAATGAGTCATTGTCTATAAATCTACTCCAGTCTATATTGACATATCAATATCAACATATCTACACTGATGAGTTGATAGCAACAAATCTACCCAGTCCAGTCAATATCAATGAATCTGCCCTGATGGATCAAAGTTGAGGAATCTATCTCAAAGAGTCAATATTGACAAATCTACCCTGAAGAGTCAGTATAGATGAATCTACACTGATGAATAAATATTGGCAAATCTAACCTTTGAGTCAAATTTGAGGAGTCTACAGTGATGTATCAAAACTGATGAATCTACACCAATTAATCTACATAGGTGATTCAATATTGATGGCTCTACCCCATAAGTTTTATATCAATGATACATCATCAAATCAATAGACTCATCAATATAAAAGAATATACACTGAAGTGTCACTATTGATGAATCTATGCTGATGAGTCAATTTTGATGAATCTACACAGATAGGTCGATATTGATGAATCCAACAAGAAGAGTCAATATTGAACAATCGAAAAGAGTTGATATGAACTAATCTACCCTGACAAATTTTGATCCATCTACACCAAAGGGTTTTCAACAAGTATAACCCCATTTGTTGATATAGACAAATCTACCCCACTGAGTACATTTTGACAAATTGAACCAGTTAAGTTGATATTGATGAATCTAATCAGAGAGTTGATATTAATGAATCTAACCAATAGAGTTGATATTGAGGAATGAAGCCTGATGGTTCAATATGGGCAAATCCATCCTGATGATTCAATATTGACAAATCTACAACAAAGTGTTGATATTGATAAATCTGTTTCAACAGGTTGATATTGATGAATATGCACAGAAGACTCAATATTGAAGGATGTACCCTGATGGGTCAACATCAATGAAACAACATTTACAAATTAATACTTACATAACAATATCAATGAAAGTAACCAGGTGAGTCAATCTTTATGAATCTCTACGAGTGAGTTAAATTTGATGAATTCACTCAGTTGAGTTGGTATCATCAAATCTGTCATTACAGGTCAATATTGATCAATCTTCCCTAATTGGTCAATATTACTGAATCTACACTGAAGAGTAGATACTGGCAAATCTACCCTGAGAGGTCAATATGAATGAATCTACACCAACTAGTAGATATTTTTGAGTTTACACTGATGGATTGATATTAACAAATGTACCCCTTATGGTTGTTATCTACAAATCTATGCCAATGAGTAGATGTCAATGAATCTACACCAATGAGCAGATATCAATAAATCTACCCTGTCAAGTCAATATTGATGAATCAAGACTGACAGGTTAATATTGATGAATCTACCTCATTGAGACTTTTTTGACCAATGTAAACCAGAATTGATTTCAATGAACCTACACCTTCTTGTTGATATCTATGAATATACACTGATGGGACAACATTAGCAAATCTACACCAATGAGTGGATATCAATGAATCTACCACAATGTGTCAATGTAGCCAAATCTAGACTGATTAGTGGGTTTCAGTGAATCTACCAAGTTGAGTTGATGTCAATTTTTCAAAACATTTGAGTTGATATTGAGGAATCTATTTAGTTTGGTCAATATGAAAAAATCTACACCAATGAATCAATATTGACTAATATACACCAAAGAGTTGATTTTGAAAAATTTACCCCAATGGGTAGTCAATAACAAATTTACCCCTATGATTGATATGAATGAATCTACATTGACCCATCAAAATTGATACAACAATATTGAAAAATATATCCTGACAAGGCAATATTTTTAAAGTATATATAATATATAAATATATATATATATATTATATTTTTTAAAGACTGAATTTTGATTCATTGTACACAAATGGGGTACAACTATTGTTTCTATGGTTGTACACAATGCAGACTCACACCAATTGTGTAATCATACATGAACATAGGGTAAAAATGTCTGTCTCAGTCCACTATCTCTCTTTTCCCCACCCCCTCCCACCCCATTTCTTCTACACAATTCAAAGTGCCTCCATTCTTCACCTACCCTCAAGCCCCCCATTTTATGTCTCATCATCCACTTATCAGATAAGAGAATCAGCCATTAGTTTTGGGGAATTTGCATATTTCACTTAACATTTTATCCACCAACTCCATCCATTTACCAGTAAATGCCATAATTTTATTCTTCTATATGAGTAGTATTCCATTGGGTATATATAACACAGTTTCTTTATCCATTCATCAATTGAAGAGAATCTACATTGGTTACACAATCTTGCTCTCATGAACTGAGCAGCTATAAATATTGATGTGACTGTGTCACTGTAGTATGCTGATTTTAAGTACTTTCGGTATAAACTGAGGAGCGGGATAGTTGGGTCAAATGGTGGGTCCATTTCAAGTTTTCTGAGGAATCTCCATACTGCTTTCCAGAGTGACTGCAACAATTTTCAACCCCACCAACATTTATTATTGCTTGTGTTCCTGATAATTACCATTCTAATTGGAGTTAGATGAAATCTTAGGTTAACTTTTAATTGCATTTCTCTAATTACTCGAGATGAGGTGTAATTTTTCATATATTTGTGCATCACCTCTATATCTTCTGTGAAGTGTCTGCCCAGTTTCTTTTCTTTTTTCTTTTCTTTCTTTCTTTCTTTTTTTTTTTTTTTTTGTGGTGCTCGGGATCGAACACAGGGCCTTGTGCTTGAGAGTTAAACACTCTACCAACTGAGCTATCTCCCCAGCCCCTGCCCAGTTTCTTAACCCATGTACTCATTGGGTTGATTCTGTTTTTGGTGTAAAGTTTTGCAAGTTTTTTATAAATTTTTGATATTAGTGCTCTATCTGAAGTGCATGTAGAAGAGACTTTCTCCCACTCTGTAGGCTTTTTTTTTTTCACATTATGGATTGTTTCCTTTGTTGAGAAAAAGCTTTTAAGTTTGAATCCATCCCATTTTTTGATTCTTGCTTTTATTTCTTATGCTCTGGGAGTCTATTTTTAAAAGTCTTGTCCAAAACCATCATGATGATTTCAGTGAACTATCTCTGGTCTAATTCCTAGGTCCTTGATCCATTTTGAGTTGAGTTTTGTGCAGGGTGAGAGATATAGTTGTAATTTCATTTTACTGCATATGGATTTCCAGTTTTCTCAGCACCATTTGTTGAAAAGGCTTTTTTCCGTTGGAAGTTTTTGGCATCTTTATCTACTATGAGGTAACTGTATTTATGTGGGTTTGTCTCTGTGTCTTCTTTTCTCTACCTTTGGTTTACCTGTCTGTTTTGGTGCCAAAACCATGTAGTTTTTGTTACTATTGCTCAATATAGAATTTAAGTCTGGTACTGTGATATCTCCTGCATCACTCTTCCCACCCAGGATTGTGTTGCCTATTCTTGTTATTTAATGCTTCCAGATTAATTTCACAATGAATTTCTCTATTTCTATGATGAATGTCATTGAAATTTTAATTGGAATTGTGCTAAATACACATACTGCCTTTGGAAGTATGGCCAGTTTGACAATATTAATTCTGCCTACTCAAGAATATGGAAGATCTTTCTAAGGCTTTTAAAAATTTCTTTCTGTAGGGTTCTGTAGTTATCATTGTACAGATCTTCCATCTCTTTGTTAGATTGATTACCAAGTGTTTTATAATTTTTGAGGCTGTTGTGAATGAGTAGTTTTTCTAATTTCACTTTCAGATGATTCATCACTTAAGAATAGAAATGCATTAGATAATGTGTGGTGACTTTATAACCTACTATCTTGCTGAGTACATTTATGAATTCAGAAATTCTAGTTCTAGAAATCTTCTGGTGGAGTTTCATAGATTCTCTAAATATAGCATCATGTCATCAGCAAATAGTGATAGCTTGAGTTCTTTTCTTCCTATTTATATCCTTTTAATTTTTTTGATCTGCCAAATTGCTCTGGCTAGTTTTTCAAAGATATACACAAGAAAACTTTACATGAGTGCTTACAGTAGTTTTATTCATAACTTTCAAAACACTAGAAGTAACCAAGATGTCCTCCACTAAGTGATGGATGAACAAACTGTGGTGTATCCCTACAATGGAAGAATATTAAGAAACAGAATGTAGTGAGCTATGGAGCCTTGAAAGAAAATGGAGGAACTTTATCTAATGTGAGAATGAAGTCAGTGTTAAAATTCATATACTATCTGACATCCCATTCCAACTGTAGGCTATTCTGGAAAAGTCAAAACCATAGAAATAGTAAAGTGATAAGCAGTTGCCAAGGGTGAGAAAGGAGGGAGGATAAACTGGTAAAACACAGAGAAATTTTTAGTAGTAAAAATATTCTATATAAAACTGTAATGTGGTTAAAGCCATTCCACATTTGTCATAACCCACAGAACAATTCAGCACAAAAAATAGTATCTAATTTAAACCATGCACTTTAATTAATAAAGATATAAATTTTTTTCATCAATTGTAACAAGTATACATATTAAAACAAGATACTAATAATAGGAAAAATGTGTGCATGGAGAGGAGTATGTGGAAACTCTGTACAATCTGCTCAATTTATATCTAAACCTACAAATATTCTTAAACAAATATCAGGATGGGACAGACCCAAATCAAAGTGTTGGTGGCATCCTGTGATGACAAAATCAATACTCCTTTTAGGGTGCACCAATCTGGATTCAGAGTCATTTCTTATCTCCATGAATGAGCCCTGAATATTTCCTGGAATCCAGATAGGTTGAGGTAGCCTTTGTGCTCTGAACAGGGAAAAGAGAACAATGGCATCTGGTAGTACAGGAAGAAACCACTTCGCAGGGCATAACTCAGTGAATACAACTGTTGAGCTCTCACAACATCCCAGCAGCAACCACAGGTCAAAGAAGAAGGAGACCAGGAGGAATGGAGGGTTACAGGATGAAAGATAAAAGGAATCTTCAGAGAATGGTAAATTTTGAGAGAGAATCAGAAGCTGAATAAGAATCTAGATGAGGACTAAAACATCCTAATATGGCCTTGAACCACCTATCTTTTCCATTAACAGTCATGTGCTGATTATAGCACAGAGAAAAAACACTGTGGAATCATAAGCTGTTACTGTGGGGGGAGAAGATGCTCCACAACTCCTTATTCTACTCTGAAAACACTTTCAAAAATCCACTGATACTGCAGACTTGTCTTTGGTCAAATTTAGTTTTGGACATAAATGGCTGAGTCACTTGACACCCAAATGTTAATCCATGACCTTCTCCACCTATTCCTCTTCCCTTAGAAACTGCTTTATTGCAGGTCACAGTCATAGACCCTTGGTCTGATATAACCCATCTGCCATTCTTCAGTACACTTTACTTTTCAAATTCACTGTCAGTCTCCCAGGACCCAATAGTCTAGCATGTAGGAGGGACATGGTTGTGCCTCTATATGCTGCCTCTATATGCTGCCTCTATCCCTCTAGAGGTAGAGTCCTCAAGTCAGGCAACTGGACTTTGTTCCACATGCCACCCCTCCCTTAGTGCAGGACCTGGCACCTGAGAGCACCCAATAAGTACTCCATAAAAAAAGGCATTCTGCCACTAGAATCCTGGTGGGGGAGGGACCAAGAATTTGCACACTGGGCATGAAATGTCTGCAACACTGAAAAAAGCTGTGGCCATTAAATCCTATATTCAGAGATTTTTCTCTCTCTATTTATCTCTCTTTCTCTCTCCCCCTCCCTCTCTTTCTAACACACACACACACACACACACACACACACACACACACACACACACACACATCTTGTAATATAGTCATTTCCCTGCGGTTCTCTGAACAGAAAATAAACCATGTAAGCAATGCTGTTTCTCAGGATCCTTAATCCCTTCATCCATTGGTGCAGCTTTTTATCTCCTGATTGTGGAAGAAACTTTAGTATATGACCTGATATAAATACTTTTATCCTTTACATATAGCTAAAATGATCATCACCAAATCTCTCTCATTTTGAAACTTTCAGCACCTACAAGGCTACAAAATACAAGTGATTATCACAACTTTCTTTGGAAAGTCTGAAATGGTGGTGAAGATGGAAGGAAGGTAGCTTAGGGAGAAAGGAAAGATACCCCAAAAAGCAAAGGTAAGAATGGGAGAGATGGAAATATGAAGAAACCAGTCATTCATAAGATAATTTGACTGCCTTTTCCTGTCACCTAGGGTCCTACTTCTGCAGCATTTCTGTGTTTGATTTTAATGCCTCCAACCCACGTATCCCTCTCTCCCTCCTTTATCGTGTGGAGACAGAACCCAGGGCTTTGAACATGTTAGGTAACCTGACTCTACCTAATCTTCAGGCATTTGTTCTTGTAAGCTTTCCTGTCATTATTGGAAGAATAGGATAGGTTTGTTAGTGACTAAGAGCCAAGTCAGGATGTTGCTGGATTCCTTGGAGTTTCCTAGCAAGCAGCCTCCTTCCCACTTCTCTCCCCTTGCAGGGCAACTGCTTGCAGGACAGAGCTTCAGAGGACGCAGCACCAAGGTCCTGAAGATCCTCAAGGACTAGTCCAGAAGGAGATGCCAGGGTGAATCCCCCTGTGGGATTGCAGGACAGCCACACTGGGGGTAGTGGTAGGTAGTTTAACCAGTGGGCTTCTGCATCACCATGAAGACTTTCCTCATTGAAGATCCCATATCAGGTTTTCCACCTCCTCCACATAAAGAGCCTTTACCATAATCCTATGATTTTAATGAATCTGCAAGTTTTTGCATAGACTTTTGTTCTCTTTTTGAGACCAACCATCCTCAGCTGCAAATGGCCAGGCTTCACTCCTTTTGAAGACTGAAATTCAGTACTTTTTCTCTAAAAGATGCTCCTTCCTTTCTTCCCACCAGAACTGCCCTAGCTTAAGGTATCTCTGTCTGATGATGAGCACAGTCCCTCCACCAGTATTCCCAGACTGGGAAATGCAGATTATCCTCAGTTCTCAGGCTCCAAACACAGAAGATGAACCACCTTGCTCTGTGATCATGTTATGAATGGTTAGTTGTGGCCATAGCAGCCTTGACTTGAATCCAAATCAACTGAATTAAGAAACTTGCTGCTTTTTTCTTAACAATCTCCAATTAAGCTGACAATATCATGGAATTTTCCCCTTTTTTATGGAGACACTGAACAGGAGGAGTGGCTTCTCATGGTGGCCTTGTAGGGGAATTCCAGTCTTTGTTCCTCCCTTAATGTGGGGAAAACTCTGTTAGACACTCAGTTCACAGGTCTGCAGATAAGTCTTGTTCTTTCAAGTACCAAGGGAGAAAGCACCAAGGATAGACTGTGAGCAAAGAAAGGCAACCCAAGAGACCATGTACCTGGGATTTCTAACTGTAATGTATGTATAAGACTCAAGAAAAGAATCCTGCATTTCCATGGAAAGCAGATTGTTGCTAAAAGTTTGAGCAACTGACATTTTCTGCTAGGAAACAACAGAACCCCTCTTTTTCATCATCCAGTTTGCTCAGTCCTTGGACTTTTGTTGTTTGTTTAATGATTATAAAGTTAAACTGCTGTTTTCTGGTAAAAACTCTGTGACTACTAACATGTTAAGGTTAGTGTAGTCATCACCATAATCAGAACAAAGTTTTGTCTCTTGCAAAACCTTCCTCATGCTCTCTCTTTATCATCACATCTTTCCCCCAAACAAGCCTGGCACCTGCCAATCTATTCATCACCATAGTTTTGTCTTACTGACAATGCATAGAAACAGAATCTTATAATACCTAACTAGTAAGGACTGGCTTCTTTCACTCAATACATGACATTGAGATTTGTTCAAATTGTTCCACATATCAATAGTTCACTTCTTTCTTCATATTTTTGGGTACTGGGGATTGAACTCAGGGACACTCAACCTTTGAGTCACAACCCCAGTCCTATTTTGTATTTTATTTAGAGACAGGGTCTCACTTATTTGCTTAGTGCCTTGCTGTTGCTGAGGCTGGCTTTGAAACTCTGTCCCAGCCTCCAGAGATGCTAGGATTACAGGTGTGGGCCACCATGCCTGGCTCATTCCTTCATTTTTTGCTGAGGGTTCCATTCATTGGAAATATCACTGTTTTTCCATTAATCAGTTGAAAGACTTTTGTGTTGATTTTAGTTTGATGCTACTACTATTAGAACTGCTATGAACAACCCTGTAGAGGATTTTGTGTGAACATAAGTCTTTATTTTGCTAAGTTACAGATGTCCAGGAGTGGGCCTTCTGGATCATACAAGTATCCTTATCTTGATAAGAAACTTCCAAATCCTTTCCAGAGTGAATGTACCATTTTGTACTTATGCCACCAATGTATGAAAGTTATTTGCTACTCTGAACAGCGTACCTTTTGATATTTCTAATGGAAGTGCAGAGGTGTTTCACTGTGATTTTAATTTGCATTCCCCTTCTGTCTGATGATGTGGAGCTTCTTTACTCGTGCTCATCTGCTGAAATGTCTGCATGTGTCTTTTGCCTTTTTGTTGTTTTTGTTGCTGTGTGTTTCCATTTAATTTTTATAGTTCTTTATATATTCTAGTCAAAAGTCCTTTGTCATATTTGTGCTTTATATATTTTTCTCTAAATTCATAAATTTTTTTCTTAACTAGTTTTTGACTAAAACAATCGTAAAATGAGCCTTAAAAAATTGTAAGAATTTCATTTCATGACTATAAACTTGCAATTGCATTAAAAAAACAATTAAATAGGACTAAACAGTTCTCAAGGAGGAGAACAGGAGGACCTGGGGTGAAGGCTTAAGAGTAGGAATGTCTACTCTTAAGAGAAACCTAAAGAAAATAAACTTTTCTTTACATAGTGTACTATCTACTAAAAGGACTCCTGTCCTTGAATCTCCAGTCACAACTAGTCCTTGATTTGATGGCCTCAAGTCCTGAATCTCTCCCCTCAATCTAACCTCTCCAAGCCCAGAAGGTAGCCTGTCTGAAAGGGAAGATGATAAGGGAAGGGGGAAAACATATACCTGCCAGTCAAATTTAAGCCATTAAATTCCAAATTTTCAATTCTGCCAATATTTCAATGAAATTGACAGGTGTATTAATAGTTTGGGAAGTTTATTCTAGAGCTTATTATTTAATTTATTATCATTAATAACATCATTAATAATATTTGTAAATATCATCAATGATCATTTTTCTATTACATTTCTCAGAATATTAGATTTCTAAAAATGCAAATACTTATTTCAAAGTTACAGAAGTTCTATATTCGTGGTTCAATGTAAAATTTTTGGTGTTTCATAAATGAGATGACAAGACATAATGAATTAAGGAAAACAGGCCTCTGATTTAGCAACTACACATATTATAAGGGATTTTCCTATACTGCTAAGAAGACTGAAAAGCAAATTAGCAAAAACAAACAAAACAAACAGCTTCAGGCTTTCTGGGTGGACAGCTTTCTTGGGTGTATATTTCAGGGTTCAAAGACCTTCAAGAGAGAGGTTTCATAGTGGGCAAATTCTGTGTCCCAACACATCAACTACTACCCTCTTGGCTCCTTGCTGATCCTCTTCTTTCTCATTCTCTTTCCCTTGCTCCTTTCTCCTTTCATGGCTTATGACTTTCTTTTTAAACACTCCAAAATGAGCTCCTCCTCTCACCCTATTTTGAGGAGTTTATAATTTCCAGTCTTGTAACCACGGAAAGTTTTAAAAATGGAAAAAAAAAATCTCTGAAGCATGTGGTGGAGAACATCTTAACTAGGTAGGAAGATCTTTAAAATCATCCAAGTTTTTTTCATGAATAGGAAGGAATCACAAAGAACTTTTCATGATCTTCTCCTGTGTTGACTTGTGCGCAGAGCCTGGCAAAGCAGGGGGAGTCCTGTGATTCTGAGGCACGTCCCTGGAGTTGCTCAGGTTCCTTTCACCTCCACCCAGGGCAAACTCCCCTGGGACATCAAGACTCAGTCCCTGGGACACACAAATGCAGGCCCAGGTCTCTACTTGGCAGAGTTCGAGGTTTCAGTGGATTCTTTACACTGGGGTGCAAAATTCTGGGCAACTGTGGCCCTACTGGCCTCAACAGAGACTCTGATACTTGGGATTATTCAGGCAAAATGGTGACAGGTAAGAATCCAATAAAACCAACTAAAATGCACCCAACTTGCTCGAACCCAGGACAGGAAATTGAGTCTCATCACCGTGTCACTAAGCTAAGTAATGCTATTTTGTATTTCAAGTAATTCCTACTTGTACAGAAACAGCACAATAGGTTCAAATATGAGGAGGACTTGGGGTGGGAAAAAACCCGGGGTGAAGAGTTTGGTGGTCAGAGGCTGAAGGTCACCTGAGGACCCAGGGGGGCTTTCCAGGTCACTCAGCACCTTGGCCAAGGAGGGAGGACCTCCAATGTCAGTGAGCATGGAGTCAGCAGAATTGCTGAGAACAAGACAACCTAATCTCAGGACACCCAGATTTGATGTGTCCCAATTTCACAGTGATTGCCTCCTAAGGATGGTCCTCAGGTATCCAAATTAATGAGCTTAGAAACAGGACAGGGGACAAGGGCTATGTGATGCAAGGACTTGGGAACCTGGAATATCTGCTAACTCAGCTCTTCCTTCCCTAGATAGAAACCCTCCTGTCCTGTAAAGCAGGTTGTGGAAGCAGAAACCATGTCTCACAGAATGAAAGGAAATGGCTTTTATTCCAAATAAATGGAAAGGTACCACCCAGACTTGAACTCAGATCACTGGATTCAGACTCCAGAGTGCTCACCATTACACCATGGAACCACAACAACCTCACCTGCTCACCTCACTGTAGGTTTGCAAATCCTTTCTTCTTTTTTCTAGAATTTCTTCCACAGATGCTTTTCCTGTTCAGACAGGACCCAGGTACCATCAGTCTACAATAGGAGGAGGAGTCATGCCCCCCACTCCTCCCCTTCCCTCTGCTCATTCCATTAGGATTGTACTTCAGAGAATGAAATTAAATCCACTTTGAAATTAAGGACATGCAATTGTATTAGGCCTCCGCCAAACCCACCTATTCCTCCTAGGTTGCTAGAATTTCCTACCATGACATAAAATTCCTGCTCCACTCCCTAAAAGTTTTTCTTTATTCTTTGTTGCAATTGTTCTTTTCCCATTAATTACTCAGAGAGTGCTGATGACCTTCAGAAGTGGATTTGGGATTCACTGATTCTTCCCTTTTCTCTCCTTTATCCCCGATTCCTTTTCTCACTTTTGGACTTATTCCCCATTTTCCTCTTCTTCTGCCTCCTTTGCTACTACTACTCACTTTCAACTGCTCCTTGATCTCTATTCAGCACAGATTATCAGAACATTGGGAAGGGTGCCACAGTCTGAAACAAAGGTGAGGTAATGCTGTTCACCAATGCAAGCGACTCTACTGCTTCTAAGGTCAGAACCCTTTGTGCATCTTTGCTGGGGAGATAGAATGAGGTGACTGAGTGGCTGAGTGTCCAAAGACAGTCCTCCCTTGGTCAACACAGGCCTTAGGCTGGCACAGAGAAAACCCAGAGTTAAGATGATTCAAAGGTGAAGAATCTCAGGTTCCACACAGCTTACAGCTGACATGCCAAGTCCAGCAAAATTGATCCATCTTGCATAATGCTCCTTTAATACCCCAATTGAGAAACAGCAATAGTCCCCCTCATTGCTCCCTTGTGGCTACATCAGGCACAGAGTACAATGACCAGAGCTACTAGAGCAGCTGCCAGCTGTCTGGCAGAGAAGTGGAAATTCCAACAAAGACTGAGGAAATACAGAAAGACATAGGTATGCTCCTCTCTCCTAGTTACAAGCAGTGTTGAGAAAGCAACTATCTGGTATTTTAGGATTCAGAATATGAGTCTCCATAGTCATTGGCAGGTGGAAGAATAACTGACTTACAAGGACCTCTATCCTGCTGCTATCCCTTCTACTTTAAACTTTCAATTGTATGGCAAGTACCTGTGCACAAACCCAACATCAGAGCATTTGGACATTCCTAAGTCTTGAATGGAGACAGAGATCTTGGAGAGGTCCCCTAGTCTGTTCAGTGAGGAATTAATGAGCCATGAGTGGCAGTTTATATATGATTAGCAGTGGCTGCTCTAGGAGAAATGAGTATGAAGGCAGAATTTAATTTTTATCTATGTATTTTCTTGTATCATGTGAGTAACTTAAAAAAAAAGAACACATTCATGTGTGTTCCTCGTGTTTAAAAAGATAAAGGAAGAAAATAAGAAAAAAGAAAGATGACTCAGGGTGAGAAATTTATTTAGTGAGACAGTACTGAGAGGCAGCCAAAGTCCTGATAAGATCCTAGGGAATAAAGCTGGAGCTCTACACAGCTGGGACAAAGGAAGGTGATTTGGGCACTGGACTAAGCAACCTCCTCCTGCAAGTGTCTTCTTCTGGAATCCACCCCCACCCTCTTCTTCTCTAAATGGCTCTCAAAAACACCTTCTCCTTCCTAAGACTGGTCTGTACTTGTGGAAATATTATTTGATCACATGGTTTAATGATTTCATAATAACTTGACCCTATTTCCCACATTAAGAATGACCCAGTCACATATAAACAGAAGGGAACACTTTGCAGTCTTAAATGTGAGGAGCTTCCCTTGGAACTTGTATAGATATGGCTTTTTATGTGAGGGAGAAAAAAGTAAGGTACAAAGGAGTATGTTAAGGGAAAAGGGTGTTAGATAATATTAATTAGATATAGTGTTCCTTCAGGAAAAATATTTTGCAGAATATGGAGAGATTTTTAATCTAAGGGTACATGGGAAAGAATCTAAGGCATAGAAGTAACAAGAACTTTCAGGGCTGGTGTTGTGACTTAGTAGTAGAGTACTCACCTAGCATGTGCAAGGCAGTGAGTGGGTTCTGTCCTCAGCACCACGTGAAAAATATGTAAAATGGAGATGTTGTGTCCAACTATAGCTAAGAGTATTTTTTAAAAAATGACTTTTATAAGTGTATCTTAATCTAGTTATTTTTAAAACCACACCACTATTTTACATATCCAAAAAGAGTGGAAAGGCTAACCTTAAAAACAAAAGCAGAACAAATGAACAATATATCAAATAATAATATAACCACATAAAATTTAGTTCAAGTAGATTTAGAAGGCAGTGGTTATCTTTCTATAGTGGAGTATATCCTAAGGACATCTTGAACTGTATTTATTAGGTTTATTGGTGGCAGAGGAATTGGGATAATAATTCTGAATCTGTTTTGTAAGCCTTACAAGATAGAGCAAATCAGTAAATGCTTTGAATTTTTTCTGGAACAAGGTTATCAACTTTGGCAGAGGATGACCAAACTATGAAATGGGAAAAGTTAGAAAAGAACCCTATGATGTTGGGTTGGAATTGTAGATAGCTATATCAATTCATGATACCCACTATTAGAGCCTTGAAGCAATGGTATCCAAGCAGTGAGCATATATAGTGTTCACGGCTTGGTTTCTGAATACCATTTACTACTAAAGGAAAGTCAGATTCCTTTTCTAAAAAAAAAAAATGTGCTTTGGGGTTGGGGAAATAAAATTGCAAGATGAACTTGGAACACCATTTTGTGCCCAAAGATTAATAGGGACATTTCCTAATGTCACAGATGGCAACTAGATGAAGTCCTTCTAGTAAAATCAAAAACCACTGGAACATGAAAAATATAATAACTATAAGGTACTGCAAAATGTTGAATAAAAAATGATTCCATATAATATTCATGCTATATACACATACTGGAATCCATGTAGAATCCTTACAGAAAAGAGGGAAAACTACTAAATAGAAGAATATCAGTTAGATCATGAAGGAAATAATAAGGCTGTCTTTGTTCAAGAATCCAAGCTTATAAGTAATGTTCAAGTTTTAATTTATTTTAGAAGACCAGTGATAAACCGGATGCACCTGATCTTTTTATTAACTATGTTTTTTTTTTTTTGATGGTAGAGTATGGTTTACATAATCATTCATACTAATGTTAGTCCAAAAGCTTATTTTTGCTACACTAGTTCCTCTCTGTAGCCAAAATTTTACTTCTGAGACATGGTTTAATTTACCTAATTTCCTAGCAATTTTCTGGTTCAACATAATTACTTTGAATTTTTATTTGACAAATTTTATTTATAAAGATATATAAGAAGTGCCAATTATGGGGCTGGTTTGTAGTTCAGTGGTAGAGTGCCTTCCTAGATGTGAGGCACTGGGTTAAATCCTCAGCACCACACAAAAATAAAATAAAGGTATTTTGTCCATCTACAACTAAAAAGAAATTTTAAAACAGAAGTGCTAATCATGTACATAAATAGCCTTGTTAATATGTATGCAATATAACTAGATACTAAAGACTGAGAATTAACTTCTTTTTGGAAGCTTTGTAAAGTGTATAGATTGTAACTTACTGTTTTGGGTGCAAGCAGTATTTTCTTTTAGTTTTACTAAGATTAAGGATTCAGAATCAGTATTTACCAGGATTTATCTGTTTCATCTAAAACCATAAGGCTCCTTCCTCCCTCCCCACTCACATTCTTCAATGTTGCAAGCCAATAGGAAGAAACATCTTTTACTACCTATAGGAGAGTCTGGGATTCTGTAAGGGTAAGAGACCATTTCTGTGACAGGGCCTGGCAGGCATCATTTCTGCAGATAAAGCAAAACTCTTTTTCCTTAATAGTGAGCTTTTATGCCAAATTAAATAAGACTTGTGCCTTGGTCATGGATATATTTAATTATGTTATTGTTTTAGTTTTCTGTTGCTGTGACAAAAATACCTGAGAAATTCAGTTAGAAGAGGAAAGACTTGTTTTGGCCATTTGTTTCAAAGGTTTCAATCTATTACCTGCTGGCTCCATTGTTTCTGGGCCTGAAGCAAGGAAAAATATGGTGGCAGAAGTGTCTAACAAAGAATGCAGCTCACCTCATGGTGACTGGAATGCAGAGTGAGAGAGTGAGGAAGGAGCATAGGACAAGATATACCCTTCCATGGCATGCCCCCAGTCACCTACTTCCTCCTACTAGACCCCACCTCCTACAGTTTCTACCATTTCCTAATTCATCAATGGATTAATTCACTGATGAAGTTAGAGTCTCATGATCCAACCACTGTACAGAAGGTCAATTTCTGAATACTGTATCAGGAACCCAACCGTTAACACATAAGACTTTGAGGGACATTTCGGATCCAAACTGTGATAGTTATGACAGGAAGAGTAAGGATTCTTACTGTATATTTCTAACTATAGAATCTTGAAAAGTAAAAAAAAAACAATTAGTAAAAAAATTTTGCATTATGTTTAACCATTGTTAAATTGTTCTGAGCAAATTTTTAGACCAATCACTATTTAAGAATAATTCTCAGTGATTAATTAGGTTATAAACCTCTATTAAGATCTTTGGTTTTTTCACAAACTCAAAGGATCAGTTGACACAGATGCCATTAAACAATGTTTCTTTCTAATTTGTACAAATTCTTCTAAATTAAACATTTGGAATATATTTTAAAAAGGAAGTTTCTCATATGCACTAAAAAGAACATTAGTCACAGTTGGATTAGTTATTTTGATCCTTTTGGTTTAGTAATTAATTCATATTTTGTTGATCTCAGGGTAAGTAGTCTACTTCCATAAAGTCTTCAGCTTCTGAATTAAAAAAAAAGTTGGAGAAATCGTGATACCATCAGTTATATATAGTCTAACAAGTATCTGAAACAATGATGCTCTATTGTATTGGGAAGTTGTTTTTGTATATGATTTACCAGGATATTGTTAAGGATTTTTTTGTCTATGTTTATCAGAGATTGGTCTGAAATAAAATACTTGGGAATCAATCTAACCAAAGAGGTGAAAGATCTCTACAATGAAAACTACAGAACATTAAAGAAAGAAATTGAAGAAGACCTTAAAAGATGGAAAGATCTTCCATGTTCTTAAATAGGCAGAATTAATATTATCAAAATGGCCATACTTCCAAAGGTGTAATACAGATTTAATGCAATTCCAATCAAAACTCCAATGACATTTCCCATACAAACAGAAAAAGCAATCATAAAATTCTTCTGGAAGAAAAGACCCAGAATAGCCAAAGCAACCCTGGTCAGGAAGAGTGATGCAGTAGTTATCACAATACCAGAACTTAAACTATACTATAGAGAAATAGTAACAAAAATGTCATGGTATTGAGACTAAAACAAACAGGTAGACCAATGGTACAGGATAGAAGACATGGAGACATATCCACATAAGTACAGTTATCTCATACTAGACAAAGGTGCCAAAAGCAAACACTGGAGAAAAGATAGCCTCTTCAACAAATTATGCTGGGAAAACTGAAAATTTACATGCAGTAAAATGGAATTAAGCCCCTATCTCTCACCCTGTGCAAAACTCAATTCAAAATGGATTAAGGATCTAGGAATTAGGCTTGAGACCCTTCACCAAATAGAAAAGTAGGACTGAAACTTCATCACATTGGCTTAGGACAATGTCAAATGATTTCTCTGATAAGTGGATGATGATATATAACAAGGGGGTTTGGTGGGAGGAAGAGAATAATGAAGGAATTTTGGATGGTGTAGAGGAAAATTGGGTGGGAGAGTCTGGGAGATGGAAAGACAGTATCACCCTATGTATATTTATAAATACATGAATGGCGTGTATCTACCTTGTGTACAATCATAGAAATGAAAAGTTGTATCCCATTTGTGTACAATGAACCAAAATGCAATCTGTAAAAATGAAAAATATAATTAAAAAAAGAATATACTTAAACATTATTTATGGTTTATCTGAAATTCTGATTTAATGTGGTGCTCTTTGTATTTGATTTGGCAAACCTAGTGCTGGGTCAACAGCTATTTACCAACTAGAAGAGAAGCATTTCAATATATTAGCAGTACATACAACCATCCTCTGTGCACCACTGGAAGGTCACCCTGTCTCCATTTTGGTCTGCTTTGTCCAGAAGGATTAATTATTTATAAACTGAAGACTTCCAGAAGAATGGGACCTTGTGTGTCTCTTTCATTTTAGTACCTCTAGTAGTAAGTACTTTAAAGCTGGAAATTCAGAATTTTAGTGATGCAAAGAGCCACAGGGAAAGGAAAATGGACTGATGGCATCAGTAAATTAATTTCAGGATCAGAACCAGGACCCTGGTGATCATGGCTGGTTGTTCCTCCGCATTTGGACCTCTCTATTAAGGCTGAAGCTTCAAGAAATTTCCATTTCTCTAGAGATGGAGGCTGCCCAAGGAGGGAACTTGGGAAAACTGGTTCAAACCACCATTTCTGTGAGACATTGCTTCAGGGACATGGATGGTGGTCTCTAATGTTCTTCACCGCCAGAAAGCAGAGGTTAATGGGTCTTTCAGGGATGTTGAATGAGGTGATTGCAGAAGCAGAACCCAGACCTGGTACAACACTGCCATGTATAGGCCAAAAGAGCTGCAGCCACCTGGGTGTCCACCATCCATTGGCTTCCCCAGGTCAGGGAAGGATTAGCTTGTGAGGGTGTTTGCTTTACACAGGCACAAACTCTGGCTTGCTGTACTCTCAGAAGCAGTTGCTCTCTTGTTCAGTCCTTTCTTAAAGCCAAGCACCCAATCTTCACCCACACATTGCACCTTCCCTCAGGCTGCACTCTATCCTTCTTCACACACATTTCGCCCCCACATCTGAGATGGCTGTGTCTAGGCTGGGTACTGAGAGCAAACGCCTTGATCCCATCTACACTCTTCACCATCTCTCAAGGAGAAGGCCTGGGAACACATGACAGCCATACAGAGCCCTGCCCACCTGACTTCATTCAAACTAGTAAAATCATGCATGAGGATGTTTCAGGTCTTAGCTGGATTTTGCAACTAACTGAGGAAGGATGTTGTACATTCACTGTGGGGGAGCTTGTAGTATGTAACAATAGAGAAAGGATATTCTTTTTTTATCCTAAAATTTTTTTTAGTTGTCAAGGTACCTTTATTTGTTTGCTTATATGCAGTGCAGAAAATTGAACCCAGTGTCCCACACATGCTAGGCATGAGCTCCACTGTGCTACAATTCCAGCCCTGATCATGGTTTTTGAGACTTGCTGAAAGTGAAAAACACCTCATAACTAAGTAATCCAGTAGGATGTGCATCATCCAAGCCTCCTGCTGCAGGAAGATGTCCACCAGTCTTAGGAACACCCAAAGGCCACCTATATCAACCATCTTGGATCAACTTCCTGGCAAGAAGGCCTTTTTGACAAGAGTTCCCCTTTTCTCTTGTTGAGTTGGCTTTCCAAATAAAGTCACCTTTCTTGGCAACACCTTGCCTCTTAATTTAATTTGGTCAATCGTGGGACAGACAGCAAGACAGTAATTCCCACAACAACACAAGGGGCTCCATTTGCTCAGATCTCCCAGCTACTGCAGCAGGTGCTGCAGCATGACCACCTCAAGATAGCTTCTGCCTCAGCTCTTCGGCACCAGTTGGTAAACACCATGTACAGTGCAGCCTCTCAATCAGCTGAGGGCAGGCTGCTTTTCTGATCTCAAAATTTTTCTTACTAAATCTGTTGTTTTTCTCTGCATTCTCTTTCCCTCTGTGTTGAACCAGCACTGCAAACTGCTTGGCTCTAATATAACCTTTTTTAAAATTATTTATTTTTTTATGGACTGCATTTTGATTCATTGTACACAAATGGGGTACATCATTTCATTTCTATGGTTGTGCATGATGTAGATTCATACTTCATTTAATCATACATGTACATAGGGTAAAGATGTCTGTCCCATTCCACCATTTTTCATACCCCTCCTCCCTCTCATTTTCCTCTACAAAATCTTGTATCCAAATTTCTGAGTCTCTAAGACACTTTGATGACCAAATACTGTTTAAGTGAAATCCCTCTTTCACCAACCTCTCAAAGCAGTATTCCTGCTGTTCAAATTCCAGTTCATGGAACAACAAGGAATACAGCATTCCCATAGCCCGCCATCTTGAATTCCGCTGCACTGTTCATTTTTAAAAAGCCTGTTTTTTTTTTATTATTTTGAGTTGTTTGTATTGTTTTGCAATTGTTAGCACAAAAAAACTGGTGTAGACACAAACTTCACAAATCAGTTCTTTATTCAGAAATGAAGTCTTATGCAGGACTGGATGAGATGTGTGAATGGGGTGATGCCACTGGACCCACTCTTCTGGTGGAAAATGGGCCACTGAATAAAGGAGGAGACTGGGTTTATATAGGTTATACTGAGAGGTGACTTAAGTAATGAGTATGTCTGCTTGGACACTCAGGAATTTGGGGTCTGTCTTACTGGGTGAAATGGGAGGAGGTCTGGGGTCAGCAATTTGAGCACTCAGGAAATAGCTGTGTGAGACTTTGAAAATTTATTTTTACTGGGCAATATTTTTACTTGGAGAAGAATGGAGGGTCTGGGGGGGTCAGTGTTCAGGGCTTATCTCTTTCCCTTCAGAGTCCCATAGTACTGCCACTGGTAAAATATATATATGGGAAAGGATCAATTATTTGGATTCCTTTCTATGGGATTGTTCTCTCATTGGGCAGGACTGTACTGGGAAAGAATCAATGCTATTAATGTATGGCTTTCCTTTTCACTCCCTTTTCTCAGGCCTCATTATTTTAGGGTTTTTTATTTTCCATATCCAACAGCAATGTCTAATGTTTATCTGAGTATTTCCTCTCATGATTTTTAGTTCTAATCTCTTGAAGCTCAAGTGACATAAATATGTACATGTGTGGTCATATAGTTAATCTTTCCAAATATGTAGAAAAAATTATATCGTTCAATGTCGATTGTCTGCTCTATCTATTCTCTGTAACTTTTGAGTAAAATTCAATTGTTTTTCTCTCATTATGGTTTAATTTTTCTATTTACTGAATGCTTCATAATTTTCTATTGGATATCAGATATGGTAAATTCTATCTTACTCAGTGCTAGCTATTTTTGTTTTCTATAAATATGATTGGGCTTTGCTCTGGGATGCAGATATGTTGAAGTAAATTGATCCCCATGAGTTGGCATTTCAAGATTAAGATTTTGCACTAGTTTTTCTATGCCCACTGTGACAAATTATAGCAAATTAAGTGCCTTAAAGTAACACAAATTATCTTACACTTCTTTGGTTCCTAACTCCAAAATGAGTCTCTCTGGGGAAAAATTAAACCCTCTCTTTCCTGGAGGCTGTAGGAGAAAATTTATTTCATTTATTTCTAGCACCCAGGGGCTACCTACATGGCTTGGTTTATTATCCTCTTTTTCCAACTTCAAAGTCAGAAAATAGGTCAAGATCTTTTCATATCACATCACTGAGTGCTTCTTCCATTTATAGTTGGGTCCAACTGAATAATCCATGGCAAACTCCCCATTTCAAGCTAACCTAAATTCCATCTATAATCTTAGTTACACTTTGGCATTTAAGCTAACCTAATCATAGATTCTTGGAATGAACACAAAGATATTTTGGAGGGTCATTTTTATGCCTACTATCAGCATTCAGTCTTGAGAGAAATGTTCCTGACTACTAATGGAAAACCCTTCTCTTCTGTATTCCATGTCCTCAAATTAGGCAGTTCAGTAGGCTGGAAATTCATAACTCAGAAATTTCCAGTCATAAATTAGAAATATCCTTTGGGTAGTAAGCTGAGGTAATCAATTAAATGGTCCACCTCATTTGTTTCCCATTATTCAGAGGTCATCATTCTTCATTGCTTGGTATTTAATATCTATGGTAGTTTGAATGTATCTCCCAAAAAGTATGTTACAAAATTAAATTCCATTATAGTAAAATTAAAAGGTGATTAGGCCATGAAGATTCCACATCATTAGTGGATTAAAACTGTTACTGTGAGAATGGGTTTATTATCATAGGAGTGAATTCCTTATAAAAGATTGAGTTCCACCCTCCACATGGGATGACATAGCACAAAGGCCCTAGTCAGATACTAGCCCCTTGTTCTTGACTTCCCAGTCTCCAGGAACTGTAATCAATACATGTTTTATATGTGTTTGTGTACATATCCATATATGTGGTGTGTGTGTGTGTGTGTGTGTGTGTGTGTGTGTTCCTGGGATTGAATCTAGAGGTACTTAACCAGAGCCATGTACCCAGCCATTTTTAAAATTTTTGAAACAGTTCTCACTAAGCTGCTTAGGACCTCACTTAGTTAGAGACTACTGGCCTTGCACTTGTGTTCTTCCTGCCTCAGCTTCCAGGGTTGCTGGGATTGCAGGTATGTATCACCATGCCTGGCTTCTTGGCAAATTTCTGAATCTTCAGTATTCTGTTACTGCTGCACAAATAGACTAAGACAATGCCTGAAAAGTATTGGTTCATATAATGCATCCAGAATGTTGTTTTTGGTGGCAGGGTAAATCTAGTTCATGTTATTCCATCTTGCCTAGAAGACTTCTTAGTAAGTTTTGATTGACTGTCAATCATGGTAACTGTTTACCATGTTGAGAAATGCATATTTTTTATTCTGACAGGTATCCTTGAGTTTTCTTCTGGTATTCAGTTTGCTTCTTCAAAAACATTTTGGGAAGCTCTTTAGTTATAATACTCTACCTTACTTTAATACTTGGAAAATGTTTTGGAACCATGTGCTTCAGTTGCGTCCTCTTGATTTAGTTAGTCTTTATGACCTTAGCATCATACATCTTTAAGAGATTTTACTCCACTTCTTATAAGCTTTTGTGGTTTCTCTTTACAATTCCCATATAGTAAGTGTCCTTTGGGGGATAACCGGCTGCATGTCTGAAGCCCCTCAAGTTTCCAACTCACCCTCTATTAGCTCATACTGCTAGGAGATTTATTACCTTATCAGATATCCTCTGACTAGACAAAGGTCATACAGCAAATGACCCCAGAGGACAAAATGACTATTGATCTCAGTTCACCTTGGACGGTTCTACTTTTTCTCCTGAATTTTTAGTTCATCTAGTTGTAGTTGCTACCACAATTCTCTGCTACATCTGAAAATAAGATGTTACCCTCAGAATTCTCTGAGCCCAGACTAGTTCTTTTCTTTTTTATTGTAAACAAATGGGATACATGTTGTTTCTCTATTTGTACATAGAGTAAAGGCAAACCATTTGTGTAATCATAAATTTACATAGGGTGATGTTGGTTGATTCATTCTGTTATTTTTCCCCTTCCCCCCACCCCTCCCATCCCTCTTTTCCCTCTATACAGTCCTTCCTTCACCCATTCTTGCCCCCCTCCCTAACCCTCACTCTAACCCTAAAACTAACCCCTCCCACGCCCCATT
Organism: Sciurus carolinensis; assembly: GCF_902686445.1. Lineage (NCBI taxonomy): Eukaryota > Metazoa > Chordata > Mammalia > Rodentia > Sciuridae > Sciurus > Sciurus carolinensis. The sequence goes on from NW_025920149.1 coordinate 760,848, forward strand.
ATGTATCATCATCCACTTATCAGCGAGATCATTCTTCCTTTGGTTTTTTGAGATTGGCTTATCTCACTTAGCATGATATTCTCCAATTTCGTCCATTTGCCTGCAAATGCCATAATTTTATCATTCTTTATGGCTGAGTAATATTCCATTGTATATATATGCCACAGTTTCTTTATCCATTCATCAACTGAAGGGCATCTAGGTTGGTTCCACAATCTGGCTATGGTGAATTGAGCAGCAATGAACATTGATGTGGTTGTATCTCTGTAGTATGCTGATTTTAAGTCCTTTGGGTATAGGCCAAGGAGTGGGATAACTGGGTCAAATGGTAGTTCCATTCCAAGTTTTCAAAGGAATCTGCATACTGCCTTCCAGAGTGGCTGCACTAATTTGCAACCCCACCAGCAATGTATGAGTGTACCTTTTTCCCCACATCCTCGCCAACACCTGTTGTTGCTTGTGTTCTTGATAATCGCCATTCTGATTAGGGTGAGATGGAATCTTAGGGTGGTTTTGATTTGCATTTCCCTTATTACTAGGGATGTTGAACATTTTTTCATATATCTGTTGATTGCTTGTACATCTTCTGTGAAGTGTCTGTTCATTTCCTTAGAACATTTGTTGATTGGGTTATTTGTAGTCTTGGTGTTGAGTTCTTTGAGTTCTTTATAGATTCTGGAGATTAGTGCTCTATCTGAAGTATGATTGGCAAAGATTTTCTCCCACTCTGTAGGCTCTTTCTTCGCATTGCTGATAGTTTCCTTTGCTGAGAGAAAGCTTTTTAGTTTGAATCTATCCCAGTTGTTGATTCTTGCTTTTATTTCTTGTGGTATGGGAGTCCTGTTGAGGAAGTCTGGTCCTAAGCTGACATGTTGAAGATCTGGACCTGCTTTTTCTTCTATAAGATGCAGGGTCTCTGGTCTGATTCCGAGGTCCTTAATCCATTTTGAGTTTATTTTTGTGCACGGTGAGAGATATGGGTTTAGTTTCATTTTGTTGCATATGGATATCCAATTTTCCCAGCACCATTTGTTGAAGAGGCCATCTTTTCTCCATTGCATATTTTTGGCCCCTTTGTCTAGTATGAGGAAATTATATTTATTTGGGTTTGTGTCCATGTCCTCTATTCTGTACCATTGATCTACCTGTCTATTTTGGTACCAATACCATGCCGTTTTTGTTACTATTGCTTTGTAGTACAGTTGAAGTTCAGGTATTGCAATACCCCCTGCTTCATTTTTTCTGTGAAGGATTGCTTTAGCAATTCTGGGTTTCTAATTCTTCCAGATGAATTTCATAATTGCATGTTCTACTTCTGTAAGGTACATCGTTGGGATTTTAATTGGAATTGTATTGAATCTGTATAGCACTTTTGGTAGTATGGCCATTTTGACCATATTAATTCTGCCTATCCAGGAACATGGGAGATCTTTCCATCTTCTAAGGTGTTCTTTAATTTCTTTCTTTAGTGTTCTGTAGTTCTCATTGTAGAGGTCTTTCACCTCTTTTGTGACATTGATTCCCAAGTATTTTAATTTTTTCGAGGCTATTGTGAATGGGGTAGTTTTCCTAACTTCTCTTTCTGAAGATTCATCACTTATGTATAAAAATGCATTGGATTGATGAGCATTGATCTTGTATCCTGCTACTTTACTGAATTCACTTATGAGTTCTAAGAGTTTTCGGTTGGAATTTCCTGGTTCCTCTAAGTATATAATCATATCATCAGCAAATACGGATACCTTGAGTTCTTCTTTTCCAATTCGTATCCCTTTAATTTCTTTGGCCTGTCTAATTGCTCTGGCTAGAGTTTCAAGGAAAATATTGAATAGGAGTGGTGAAAGAGGGCATCCCTGCCTTCTTGCAGATTTTAGGGGGAATGCTTTCAGTTTTTCATCATTAAGAATGATATTAGCCATGGGCTTAGCATGGATGGCCTTTACAATGTTAAGGAACTTTCCCACTATCCCTATTTTTTCTAGTGTTTTGAGCATGAAGGGGTGCTGTATTTTATCAAATGCTTTTTCTGCATCTATTGAAATAATCATGTGATTCTTGACTTTAAGTCTGTTGATATGGTGAATGACATTTATTGATTTCCTGATGTTGAACCAACCTTGCATCCCTGGGATGATACCCACTTGATCATGGTGCACTATCTTTTTAATATGTTTTTGTATGCGATTTGCTAAAATTTTGTTGAGAATTTTTGCGTCGATGTTCATTAAGGATATTGGTCTGCAATTTTCTTTCCTCGATGTGTCTCTGTCTGGTTTAGGTATCAGGGTGATATTGGCTTCGTAGAATGAGTTTGGGAGGGTTCCCTCCTCTTCTATTTCATGGAATACTTTGAAAAGTATTGGAATGAGCTCTTCTTTAAAGGTTTTGTAGAACTCGGCTGAGAAACCATCAGGTCCTGGACTTTTCTTTGTTGGTAGGCTTTTGATGACCTCTTCTATTTCATTACTTGAAATTGGTCTATTTAAATTGTGTATGTCCTCCTTGTTTAGTTTAGGCAATTCATAGGTCTCTAGAAACTTGTTGATATCTTTGAAATTTTCTATTTTCTTGGAGTATAGATTTTCAAAATAGCTTCTAATTATGTTTTGTATTTCAATTGTGTCTGTTGTGTTATTTCCTTGTTCATTCCGAATTTTGGTGATTTGGGTTTTCTTTCATCTTCTCTTTGCTAGTGTGGCTAAAGGTTTATCAATTTTTTTTTATTTTTTCGAAGAACCAAGTATTTATTTTGTCAATTTTTGTATTGTTTCTTTTGTTTCAATTTTGTTGATTTCAGCTCTGAGTTTAACTATTTCCTGTCTTCTACTACTTTTGGTGTTGGTCTGTTCTTCTTTTTCTAGGGCTTTGAGCTGTAGTGTTAGGTTGTTTATTTGTTGAGTTTTGCTTCTTTTATTGAATGCGCTCCATGAAATAAATTTTCCTCTAAGTACTGCTTTCATAGTGTCCCAGAGATTTTGATATGATGTTTCTTTGTTCTCATTTACCTCTAAGAATTTTTTAATTTCCTTCCTAATATTTCTGTTATCCATTCATCATATAATAGCATATTGTTTATTCTCCAGGTGTTGGAGTAATTTCTGTTTTTTACTCTTTCATTTATTTCTAGTTTCAATCGATTATGATCTGATAAAATACAAGGAAGTGTCTCTATCTTCTTGCATTTGCTAACATTAGCTTTGTGGCATAATTTATGGTCTATTTTAGAGAAGGATCCATGTGCTGCTGAGAAGAAAGTGTATTCACTCTTCGTTGGATGGTATATTCTATAAATGTCTGTTAAGTCTAAATTATTGATTGTGTTATTGAGATCTATGGTTTCTTTGTTCAATTTTTGTTTGGAAGATCTGTCCAGTGGTGAGAGAGGCGTGTTAAAATCACCTAGTATTATTGTGTTGTGGTCTATTTGGTTTCTGAGATTGAGAAGGATTTGTTTGACATACATGGGTGAGCCACTGTTTGGGGCATAGATATTTATGATGGTTATGTCTTGCTGATTTATGCTTCCCTTAAGCAGTATGACATGTCCTTCTTTATCCCTTCTGATTAACTTTGGCTTGAAGTCCACTTTATCTGAAATGAGGATGGATACCCCAGCTTTTTTGCTGGGTCCATGTGCATGGTAATTTTTCCCATCCTTTCACCTTTAGTCTTTGGGTATCTCTTTCTAAGAGATGAGTCTCTTGTAGGCAACATATTGTTGGATCTTTCTTTTTTATCCAATCTGCCAGTCTATGTCTTTTGATTGATGAATTCAGGCCTTTAATATTCAGGGTTATTATTGAGATATGATTTGTATTCCCGGTCATTTGACTCATTTTATTCATTTATTTGTTTATTTTTGACACGACTTGGTTCCTCTTTATTTGAGAGTTCCTTTAGGATATCTCCTCCCTTTGCTGATTTGCTTCTTTGTTTTTCATATCTTCTTCATGGAATATTTTGCTGAGAATATTCTGTAATGCTGGCTTTCTTTTTGTATATTCTTTTAGCTTTTGTTTATCATGGAAGGATTTTATTTCATTGTCAAATCTGAAGGTAAGTTTTGCTGGGTATAAGATTCTTGGTTGTCATCCATTTTCTTTCAGAGCTTGAAAAATGTTATTCCAGGCCCTTCTAGCTTTTAAAGTTTGGATTGAAAAATCTGCTGATATCCATATTGGTTTCCCCCTGAATGTAATTTGGTTCTTTTCTCTCACAGCCTTTAAAATTCTGTCTTTATTTTGTATGTTAGGTAATTTCATTATAATGTGCCTTGATGTGGGTCTGTTGTAATTTTGTGTATTTGGAGTCCTATAAGCCTCTTGAACTTGATTTTCCATTTCATTCTTCAGATTTGGGAAATTTTCTGAAATTATCTCATTGAATAGGTTGTTCATTCCTTTGGTTTGTTTCTCTAAGCCTTCCTCAATCCCAATAATTCTCAAATTTGGCCTTTTCATGATATCCTATAGTTCTTGGAGATTCTGTTCATGATTTCTTACCATCTTCTCTGTTTGTTCGACTTTGTTTTCAAGGTTAAATATTTTGTCTTCAATATCTGAGGTTCTGTCTTCTAGGTGTTCTATCCTATTGGTTGTGCTCTATGGAGTTCTTAATTTGGTTTATTGTTTCCTTCATTTCAAGGATTTCTGTTTGGTTTTTTTTCAATATCTCTAACTCTTTATTGAAATGATCTTTTGCTTCCTGTATTTCCTCTTTTAACTGTCTATTGGTGCGTTCATTCAATGCCTGCATTTGCTCTTTCATTTCATCATTTCTTCCCTTATCATGTTGATTATGTACATTCTGAACTCCCTTTCTGACATTTCTTCTGCCATGCTGTCATTGGATTTTATTGATGTAACATCCAGATTTGTTTGAGGCATTTTCTTCCCTTGTTTTCTCATGTCGTTCAGGTGTCAGTGGACTGCAGAGATGTTGCAGATTTCCTCTATTGATTTATAATGTCCCTGAAGATTGCTAGTGTATCCCCTCTTATCCTTCAGTAGCCTGAACTCTTAGAGGAAGTTGATACTGCGGTGTTCCCTTAGGAAGCTGCCTCTCTAGGGGTGGTGGTCTTCAGGTGGGGTATATTCCCTGCTAGTGGGCAGAGGTGCCTCTACATGTTGACCAATGGTCATCCAGAGGGGAACTAGACTGTGGGCTGAGGCAAGGCCTGTTTGGGCCTGTGACTCTGGTTTTACCATCCTTGTGGGTAAACCTCACCAAGCAGGGAAGACTCACCCGGTGGGGAGGTCTCGCTAGTCAGTTCCCATCCTAGAGGTTCCCCTCAGTCCACAACTACCGCCTGGGCAGGGCAGCCTTCCCAGGCAACGTTCCCAGGGGCCTGGACCTACCTCCTGGGCCTGGGAGCGCTGCCCTTCGCAGACCAGTATCCTTAGTTAGTCCCTCCTCAGAGAAGCTGCCCGCAGTCCTGGAACCTTCGCTCCACCCCTCAGCTGGTCTCTGTGTAGCTCTTTCAAGAAAAGGTGCTTAGATCCCCGGCTCGGACTGTGCTTTGCACCTAATCGCCTGGCTATGCGACCCCTCCTCTGAGCAGTCACTTGGAGCCTCGTACATATGCTCCAAGCCCCAGTGACCTGTCGCTTGTCTCTTCCTCCAGGCAGCCACCCGGTGTTCTCTGTGGGCGCTTGGAGACCAAGCAACTCACTGTGCACCTCCACCTCCTCCAGACAGCCCCCTCCCCGTCGTTCAGGTGGTTGCTGAGTCCAAATAGCTCATCATCACACTCTTTCTCTGGCAGCTGCCGGAGCCCCAGCAGATTGCTCCAAAAAACCAAGCGGTGTGCTGCTTGGCCTCCTCTGCAAAGTTCCCCGCTTTTCGAGTTCACTGCTCCAGCGGGGGGAGGGGTGTCTTGCCGCCTGGGTAAGGCAGCCTTCCCTGGCAATGTTCCCAGGGGACCGGCCCTACCTCCTGGGCCTGGGAGCCTCACCCTTCGCAGACAAATCTCCTTAGGTTAGAGAAGCTGCCCGCAGTCCTGGAAACTTCGCTCCGCTGTTTTTTCACTCCTTTTTTTGCTCCACTTCACTGTCCGTGTTTACCACTCCAGTGGGGGGAGGGGCGTCTCACCGAACCACTCTACTTCACAAAGGTCTCTGCGTTCCAGGGCTACTGCCCCACCCGGGACACCTCCCCTATGGGAGAAACTCACCTGGCGGCTTTGAGTTGGTCCCAAGTCACTCACTATCTCCTCTTTTGAATCTTGAGTCCTAGAGCAACATGAAATGCAGCCGCCCTCTAGTCCACCATCTTGAAAACCCCTAGACTAGTTCTTGATCTGGTGGATCTCTGGATTGTCAATTCCTTTTATTTCATCTTTAGATACTCTAACTGTAAATCACTTTCCCAGACAATCTACAGAATGCAACTCTGCTAAATGGGGAGAGAAACACCACCTTAATGTTATCACAATCATTTCTAAACATTAGTGTATTTAAAATGGCCTTTGCCTGTCCAAATTCATTTTCTCTTATTTTCTAAGGCCCTTTTAAGGACAGCACCCATGCCACTATTTAGTTCAAACAGCTAACTTGTAATATTGACCCAGAATTTCAATTTTGTAATTGATAACAGAAATTCCTGTAAACAAGAAGACCTGCAGGGTCACAGTTCTGAGTTATCAATGGGAATGGAAGTCAGAATTTCCCCCCTTAACATCCAGATACACAGGCCTGCACTAATCTTGACTCCTACAGATACCCAATATCTTTCCTTCATCTTTTCAAAAACTGTCACTATGAAGGGCTTTGGGAGCAGCAGTGAAGGGAAATTAGATCCCAAGTAGTAGAGAAGTATGTGAAAAAATACTTGTAGTCTTAAAATACATAGCATATTACCTTAGGCCTTCTGATTTCTAACAAAAGTAAAACTCAAGACAGGAGCTTCTTTAAGAATATGAATGAGTGTGTGAAAAGTGCTAACTGGACAGAAAACATGAAGCAGTTCATCTTCAGTCAATTTAAGTGCCAGGGGACGGTAGGCAAAGGCAGGTGGTACTCCAGAACTGCATATGTGCTGCTGGATGGTTACCGCAGAGGCCAGAGGGAAAGGGGAAGAGAGAATCAGGATGTCCCTGAACCACCTCTGTTATTTGTCCTTGTCACTGCAGGAGGGGTGGGGTGGGTTTAGAAGGGATAAAGCAAAAGACTATAAGTCAAGTAGACCAGAAAAAAGATGCTTTAGAAAGCACAAGCCAATTCAAGTTTGGCCTTGATGGAATGATGGTGCCATTTTTTTTTTCAGTAGTCAAAGAACCCAAGTCAATCTGTGGAGAGAAGGGTGGTATCTGTGCTGCTAACTGTCTCAAGGACAAACAGGACTGCTGGGCCCCTGTGCTTACCAAGGTTGTTAAGAGATATTTGTCCAAGGAATGTGTGGTTGCCTGGAGACCTTATCTGTCAAGGATAGGAGCAGGGCTTAGCCCTGACTCATCTCCTGCATAGTTCACCCCTTCCCTCCTCCCTTCTTCCACTAGGACCGTTCAGTTCTGGCAGGACCCAATGAGAATCAAATAGATTGGCAGGACCCAACCAGAGGAAGACTAACGTTTAGCTCTTCAAATGTTAACCAATTAAAAGAACACTGTAAAACTACTTGCCTTTCATTATAAAAACCCTGCTAACGAGGGCTCGGGGCCTCTCTTAGTGTCACCGGTTAAGGACGCAGAGAATCAGGCTCGAGCTTGCTAATAAATGACTCTTTGCTGCTTGCATTGATTGTGGTCTCTGGTGGTCTTTGCGGGGTCTCGAGCCTTTGGGCACAACAAATCCAATTTAGAACCGAATATATTTTCCTAAATCTCCCCCCATACTGTATTATCCATAATGAATGCATCTCAGGTTAGCACTTTGACCAGAGTATGCTGACACAAAGCCTAAATATGACAGCAGGTGGGTAAAAATTCAACTTCAGTTGGGCATGGTGTTGTATGCCTGTAATAATAGTTACTCAGGAGGCTAAGACAAGTTTGAGGTCAGACTAGGCAATTTTGCAAGATTCTGTCTCAAAATTAAATAAAAATGCTGGGGTGGAGCTCAGGGGTAGGGTGCTTGCCTAGCATGCACATGCCCTGGATTTGATCCCCAGTAAAATACACCAGCACACACAATCCCAGCAAAAATTTTGTAGAAATAAGAAGCAGGTGAAAGAAAGACCTATTTGGTAAACCTGTCATGATGATGCAGAGGATATAACATGGAATTAGGATAAGAAGACTGAATCTCAGTCCTGTTTGTTAATTACTGGCAATTTGACCTTCTCTGAGCCTTAGTTTATCTATAAAGCCAGGGTTAAAAATAATAGCTCACAAGGTAATTGTAAAAGTGAAATTCAACAATATATTTTTAAATTTTCTCTATTACCATATAATCTATTACAGTCAGGTCTACCAGTGATTTCCCTAATCTAACTATACACATCTAAGAAATAAAAGCAGTGTGCCATACATGGTGGTGCATGGCTATAATCTCAGTGAATTGGGAGGCTGACACAGAAGGTTCACAAGTTCAAAGACAGTCTCAGCAACTTAGTGAAGTCCTGTCTCAAAATAAAAATAACACAAAAAGGGTTGGGATGTGACTGGATCTTGATGCTCTTATTTGAAATCTTTGGAGATGGAACCACTGAATATGTATGCTCACAAACTTTCACAGGTCATTATGATGACAATAACTTAGTTTGGGAGTCACAGAGATATATAACTTTATTCTAACAGCCTAACTCCAGACATGACAAGATAGAACAGAACAGAAATTTTCATCCCAGACTCTAAAATAGCAGAGAAAGCAAGGAGGACTCTAAAGTTAGAGGGGACAGAGCAAGTCTGGTCACATTACTCCTTTACTTACCGTACAGGAGAGAAGCAAGCATTTGGATATATATAAGAATGGCACCTGAAAGTAGCTCAATTTCACATTTGAAACATGAGGAAGAAGTCTTACTATCACATTTAAGCATTCTTTGAACTAGAAACTAAATATAACTTTCTGCAAATGATGTCTTACTGCTATGAACTCAAATAATAAGATGGTATAAAGGTTCTAGCCACCCAAAAAGAAACTGGGAAACAAAATAGACTGTTCAATCACTGGACAAGTCAGTTAGTCAGAACACAGACACAGGTACTGAAATTAAAAACAAATGACCCACTGGCTAAAAGTAAGTTCTTCTTAACCATCAAGATCTGCTAACCTTAATAAAACTAAAACAAAAATCTTAACTACAACAACTATGGAATATTTGCATTAAATGGCAAAAGTAATCTTAGTGAAAATCAATGAGAATGAATACAGAAGTCAATTATATGCAAACAAAAATTGTAACTCTTTTGTATATCCCCAAATGATAAGTATTCCTTATCTCATGTTGGAATAGAAATCTCAGAAATTGGTTCTACAATACACTGTGATCCTGAATTTTTCAGGAAAAGAGACAACAATAAGTTCTGATTTTAGTTCCTGAATAAGCTAACAACACATCCTTGGTAAAAGGAGTCTATAGTGCTATTCCTATGTATATGATTTGTAATCTCAATACACCTTTATAATAATCCCAACCTCCAGGATTACAGAATTTTGGCCAAATTGATCCTACAGTTCCCAAGACCTAGCAAAAGTATCTAAGATACTTACAGAAGTATTAGTGTCCTTGTTAAGAATAGCTTGGAGTAGGTGAGGAGGAAGGATGGGTGGGGATTTGAATCTATCTTCAAATAAAAATATATACTTTTCTTGATCATAAGGACCAGGGCATGAGCTGGAAAGATCTAAAATATATTTCCACAAATAAGAGGAAATGTATAAAAATTAGGACCATGCATAGAAAAATACATGGCCACTAATATTAAATATAGAAGTCATGAATCATAACTTTTAACCTGTTGGGTCTACAAGTGTCAAGTAGTACAAGGAAAAAGTTGCCCAACACAGCAACAAGATTCCATGAAGAGAAGAGGGGTCATATACTTGAGCTCAGGAAAGAGCTACCCTATTTATCAGCTTTACATACAATCTTGGAAAATGCCTTTACCACAGTCGGTTTCCTCATCCATAAAAGTAAAAAGAATCTTTGCCCTATTTTCAATGTTATTGAGGAAACTAAAGAAATAATGGATGTGAAGAGGACTTGTAAACTTTCAAACAATGTGAAAAAATTAGATTTCCTTTTTTCCCCCACTCAAGCAACAAATAACAATTACAAATTCTAAGATTACTGATACTACAATGAATGCAGCAGTAAGAACAAGAGATATGCAATAGCCATTAGGGAAATGCAAATCAAAACTACAATAATATGCCATTTTATACTCACTAGGATGGCTATAAGTAAAATGACAAACTAATGAGTATTGGCAAAGATGGAGAAGGTAGAACTTTCAAACTACAGTATTCCCATTGCCAGTGGGAATCTACAATAGCATAGCCACATTGGAAAACAGTTTGGTACTTCTTCAAAGAGTTAAATGTAAATTTACCACATGGCCCAACAATTACATTCCTAGGTGTATATCCAAGATATAATATGTGCCCACATGAAAACTTGTATGTTAATGTTTACAGTACCAAAAATCAGAAACAATACAAATGTCTATAAATAGCAAATTAGCAAAATGGTATGTCCATACCATGGAATATTATTGTGTCATAAATAGATACATGTTTCAATATGGATGTACCCTGAAAATATTAAGCTAAGTGAGAGTCACACAGAAAACACCATGAATAGACAAATGTATAAAGACAAAAAGTAGACTTGTGGTTGATAGGAGTATGAGAGAGGAAGGAATGGAAAGTGACTGCAAATGGGTACAGGATTTCTTCTGGTGATGACAAAAATGCTCTGGAATTAGTGGTAATGTAACACAACTCTGAATATACTAAAATTTACAAAACTGTACAATTTAAAAGGATGAATTTTATGGTATATAAATCATACTTCAAAAGTAGAAATAATGCTTCCTAGAAGAAAATTCTAAAAATGAAGAAAACTGATTTTGTTTAAAGATTTTTAAAAAGTGTTTTATACTCTCCAGTGGAAGATTATAATAGTTCATTTAAAGAACTGATTTCAGTTAAACATATGTGAAGCAAAAGCAAAATTAATAAATACAGTGATATTATACAATATCTTACACATATCCAGTTATTATGTCATGTGATCCAAAAAACACTTCTGGGAAGTACACAGAATAGGTCTTTTAAATTTTCTTATCATCATCATCATCATCATCTTCTTCATCATCATCCCCCAAAAATACAAATTGGTTAAGTAACTGGCTCAACTAAACTTAGTGCAAATTAAAACCTAATAAAAATGTATTCTAAGGCTTACCTCAATGGATTGGGAAATTAGGTGAAAGAAGACAGTGAGAAATATCAAAAGTATACTGGTCTTCTCTATGTATAGTTATGATTTTTTTCCTGCAGTGCTGGGGATTGAACCCAGGGCCTTGTGCTTGCAAGGCTAGCACTCTACCAACTGAGCTATCTCCCCAGCCCTAGTTATGATTGACTACTATTCATTGGTTGCTTTACCAGTATTATATAATGAAAAACTGTAGTTACCAGTGACCTCATATTTTAATTATGTATCTTTAAACCCTTTTAAATCACTGCCCACCAGTCAAGAAGAATGTCTAGCTTAACTTTGAGAGCTTATATAATGAAAACATTATTATCTAAAATTTCCTAAATAAGCATTATACTATGCAATTTTAGCAACTACATGTCACTCTTATGCCCTGAGATTATTAATATGTTTCACCTCAAGACTTGTGATTGCTGAGAAACACTGAGTCCAAATGCTGTTTTTACTGTTATGGAATATAGAATCAAAAGAATTGAGAGCCTCGTCCACAAGGGTAAACTACTTAGTAGCAGAGGCAGGCTTTGAATTCAAAGAGAGAAGAATACTCTGTAAATACAGCACACAATTCCTTAGATAGGCATAGCTCTTACTATAAAGTAGCAAAAGAGAAATTATAAATGGGGTTTGGAGAATATTTGCCTTGCTGACATACTTTATTTATTTATTTATTTTTTTTTTTACAGAGAAAAGAGGTATATTTGGCTCATGGTTCTTATCCAAGCTCAATGGCCCACATCTGGTGATGATCGTTTTTTTTTTTTTATTTTATTTATTTTTTTATGTTTACATAGGGTAATGATGTTTATTATATTTTTCCCCTCCCCCCCCCCCCCTCCCACCCCTCCCACCCCTCCCACCCCTCTTTTCCCTCTACACAGTCCTTCTTTCCTTCATTCTTACCGCTCTCCTTAGCCTAACTCTAAACCTAACCCTAAACCTAATGCTAGCCCGTCCCACCCCCCATTATATGTCCTCATCCGCTTATCAGCGAGATCATTCGTCCTTTAGTTTTTTGAGATTGGCTTATCTCACTTAGCATGATATTCTCCAATTTCATCCATTTGCCTGCAAATGCCATAATTTTATTATTCTTTATACCTGAGTAATATTCCATTGTATATATATATACCACAGTTTCTTTATCCATTCATCAACTGAAGGGCATCTAGGTTGGTTCCACAATCTGGCTATGGTGAATTGAGCAGCTATGAACATTGATGTGGCTGTATCTCTGTAGTATGCTGATTTTAAGTCCTTTGGGTATAGGCCAAAGAGTGGGATAGCTGGGTCAAATGGTGTTTCCATTCCAAGCTTTCTGAGGAATCTCCACACTGCTTTCCAGAGTGGCTGCACTAATTTGCAACCCCACCAGCAATGTATGAGTGTTCCTTTTTCACCACATCCTCGCCAACACCTATTGTTGCTTGTATTCTTGATAATCGCCATTCTAATTGGGGTGAGATGAAATCTTAGGGTAGTTTTGATTTGCATTTCCCTTATTACTAGGGATGTTGAACATTTTTTCATATATCTGGTGATTACTTGTACATCTTCTTCTGTGAAGTGTCTGTTCATTTCCTTAGCCCATTTGTTGATTGGATTATTTGTATTCTTCGGGTAGAGTTTTTTGAGTTCTTTATAGATTCTGGAAATTAGCGCTCTATCTGAGGTATGGTTGGCAAAGATATTCTCCCACTCTGTAGGCTCTCTCTTCACATTTCTGATAGTTTCCTTTGCTGAGAGAAAGCTTTTTAGTTTGAATCTATCCCAGTTGTTGATTCTTGCTTTTATTTCTTGTGCTATGGGAGTCCTGTTAAGGAAATCTGATCCTAAGCCAACAAGTTGAAGATTTGGACCTACTTTTTATTCTATAAGATGCAGGGTATTTGGTCTGATTCCGAGGACCTTGATCCATTTTGAGTTGAGTTTTGTGTAGGATGAGAGATAGGGCTTTAATTTCATTCTATTGCATATAGTTTTCCAGTTTTTCCATCACCATTTGTTGAAGAGGCTATCTTTTCTCCATTGCATATTGTTGGAACCTTTGTCTAGTATGAGAAAATTGTATTTATTTGGGTTTGTGTCCATGTCCTCTATTCTGTACCATTGATCTACCTGTCTATTTTGGTACCAATACCATGCCATTTTTGTTACTATTGCTTTGTAGTAGAGTTGAAGATCTGGTATTGCAATACCCCCTGCTTCGCTCTTGCTACTGAGGATTGCTTTAGCTATTCTAGGTTTTTTATTCTTCCAGATGAATTTCATAATTGCTTGCTCTATTTCTGAAAGGTACATCATTGGGATTTTAATTGGAATTGCATTGAATCTGTATAGCACTTTAGGTAGTATAGCCATTTTGACGATATTAATTCTGCCTATCCAGGAACATGGGAGATCTTTCCATCTTCTAAGGTTTTCTTGAATTTCTTTCTTTAGTGTTCTGTAGTTCTCATTGTAGAGGTCTTTCACCTCTTTTGTGAGATTGATTCCCAAGTATTTTATTTTTTTCGATGCTATTATGAATGGGGTAGTTTTCCTAATTTCTCTTTCTGAAGATTCATCACTTATGTATAAAAATGCATTGGATTTATGAGCATTGATCTTGTAACCTGCTACTTTACTGAATTCACTTATGAGTTCTAAAAGTTTTCTGGGGGAATTTCCAGGTTCCTCTAAATATATAATCATGTCATCAGCGAACAGGGATAGTTTGAGTTCTTCTTTTCCTATTCGTATCCCTTTAATTTCTTTGGTTTGTCTGATTGCTCTGGCTAGAGTCTCAAGGACGATGTTGAATAGAAGCGGAGAAAGAGGGCATCCCTGCCTTGTTCCAGTTTTTAGGGGGAACGCTTTCAGTTTTTCACCATTTAGAATGATATTAGCCATGGGCTTAACATAGATGGCCTTTATAATGTTTAGGAATGTTCCCACTACCCCAATTTTTTCTAGTGTTTTGAGCATGAAGGGATGCTGTATTTTATCAAATGCTTTTTCTGCATCTATTGAAATAATCATGTGATTCTTAACTTTAAGTCTGTTGATATGGTGAATGACATTTATTGATTTCCGAATGTTGAACCAACCTTGCATCCCTGGGATAAAACCCACTTGATCGTGGTGCACTATCTTTTTAATATATATTTGTATGCGATTTGCTAAAATTTTGTTGAGAATTTTTGCATCGATGTTCATTAAGGATATTGGTCTGAAATTTTCTTTCCTTGATGTGTCTCTGTCTGGTTTAGGTATCAGGGTGATATTGGCTTCATAGAACGAGTTTGGTAGGGTTCCCTCCTCTTCTATTTCATGGAATAGTTTGAGGAGTATTGGAATGAGCTCTTCTTTAAAGTTTTTGTAGAACTCGGCTGAGAACCCATCTGGTCCTGGACTTTTCTTTGTTGGTAGGCTTTTGATGACCTCTTCTATTTCATTGCTTGAAATTGGTTTATTTAAGTTGTGTATGTCCTCCTCGTTCAGTTTAGGTAGTTCATATGTCTCTAGAAATTTGTTGATGTCTTCGAGGTTTTCTGTTTTGTTGGAGTATAGATTTTCGAAATAGCTTCTAATTATGTTTTGTATTTCACTCGTGTCTGTTGTGATGTTTCCTTGTTCATTCCGAATTTTAGTAATTTGAGTTTTCTCCCTCTTTCTCTTTGTTAGTGTGGCTAAGGGTTTATCAATTTTATTTATTTTTTCAAAGAACCAACTATTTATTTTGTTAATTTTTTCAATTGTTTCTTTTGTTTCGATTTCGTTGATTTCGGCTCTGATTTTAACTATTTCCTGTCTTCTACTACTTTTGGTATTGGTCTGCTCTTCTTTTTCTAGTGCTTTGAGCTGTAGTGTTAACTCGTTTATTTGTTGATTTCTACTTCTTTTTTTGAATGCACCCCATGAAATAAATCTTCCTCTAAGTACTGCTTTCATAGTGTCCCAGAGATTTTGATATGATGTGTCTTTGTTCTCGTTTACTTCTAAGAATTTTTTTATTTCCCTCTTATGTCTTCTGTTATCCATTCATCATATAATAGTGTATTATTTAGTCTCCAGGTATTGGAGAAGTTTCTGTTTTTTATTCTATCATTTATTTCTAATTTTAATCCATTATGATCTGATAGAGTACAAGGTAGTATCTCTATCTTCTTGTATTTGCTAACAGTAGCTTTGTGGCATAAAATATGGTCTATTTTAGAGAAGGATCCATGTGCTGCTGAGAAGAAAGTGTATTCGTTCTTTGTTGGATGGTATATTCTATATATGTCCGTTAAGTCTAAATTGCTGATTGTGTTGTTGAGATCTATAGTTTCTTTATTCAATTTTTGTTTGGACGATCTATCCAGTGGTGAGAGAGGTGTGTTAAATTTGCCTAGGGTTATTGTGTTGTGGTCTATTTGATTTCTGGAATTGAGAAGTATTTGTTTGACGTACGTGGATGAGCCAATGTTCGGGGCATAGATATTTATGATTGTTATGTCTTGCTGATTTATGCTTCCCTTAAGCAGCATGTAATGTCCTTCTTTATCCCTTCTGACTAGTTTTGGTTTGAAATCCACATTATCTGAGATGAGGTTGGATACTCCAGCTTTTTTGCTGTGTCCGTGTGCATGGTATGTTTTTCCCCATCCTTTCACCTTTAGTCTATGGGTGTCTCTTTCTATGAGGTGAGTCTCTTGCAGGCAGCATATTGTTGGATTTTTCTTTTTAATCCAATCTGCCAGTCTGTGTCTTTTGATTGATGAATTCAGGCCATTAACATTCAGGGTTATTATTGTGATATGATTTGTATTCCCAGTCAATTGACTCATATTTGTTTTTGACATGATTTGGTTTCTCCTTTATTTGGCTATTCCTTTAGGCTAGCGCCTCCTGTTGCTGATTTGCATCGTTGTTTTTCATCTCTTCCTCATGGAATATTTTGCTGAGAATGTTCTGTAATGCTGGCTTTCTTTTTGTAAATTCCTTTAGCTTTTGTTTATCATGGAAGGATCTTATTTCATCGTCAAATTTGAAGGTAAGTTTTGCTGGGTATAAGATTCTTGGTTGGCATCCATTTTCTTTCAGGGCTTGGTATATGTTGTTCCAGGCCCTTCTAGCTTTTAGGGTCTGGATTGAAAAATCTGCTGATATTCTTATTGGTTTCCCTCTGAATGTAATTTGATTCTTTTCTCTCGCGGCCTTTAAAATTCTGTCTTTATTTTGTATGTTAGGTATTTTCATAATAATGTGCCTTGGTGTGGGTCTGTTGTAATTTTGTATGTTTGGAGTTCTATAAGCCTCTTGTACTTGGTTTTTCATTTCATTCTTCAGATTTGGGAAATTTTCTGTTATTATTTCATTGAATAGATTGTTCATTCCTTTGGTTTGTTTCTCTAAGCCTTCCTCAATCCCAATAATTCTCAAATTTGGCCTTTTCATGATATCCCATAATTCTTGTAGATTCTGTTCATGATTTCTTGCCATCTTTTCTGTTTGGCCAAGTTTGCTTTCAAGATTAAATAATTTGTCTTCAATGACTGAGGGTCTGTCTTCCAGGTGTTCTATCCTATTGGTTATGCTTTCTATGGAGTTTTTAACTTGGTTTATTGTTTCCTTCATTTCAAGTATTTCAGTTTGTTTTTTTTTTTTTCAGTATCTCTAACTCTTTATTGAAATGATCTCTTGCTTCCCGTATTTGGTCTTTTAACTGTTGATTGGTGCGATCATTTAATGCCTGCATTTGCTTTTTCATCTCCTCCTTCAATGCCTGCATTTGCTCTTTCATCTCCTCCTTCAATGCCTGCATTTGCTCTTTCATCTCCTCATTAGCTTCCCTGATCATTTTAATTATGTACATTCTGAACTCCCTTTCTGACATTTCTTCTGCTGTGCTGTCGTTGGGTTTTATTGATGTAGTATCTAGGTTTGTTTGGGACATTTTTTTACCTTGTTTTCTCATATTGGTCAGTTGTCAGTGGGACCCTGAGATATTGCAGTTTTCCGCTACTGGCTTATAGTGTCCCAGTAGATTTCCAGTGTATCACCTCCCAGCCTTCAGTAGCCTGATGTCTTGGAGGAATCGAATAAGGCAGCTCATCCAAAGAAAACTGCCCCTAGCCCCCTACTGGTTCCACGGTTTGGAACTGGCTCTGTGCGGAAATGCTCTCACTGTGGGCCTGCGTCGTGCAGCTGGCCGTGTGGGAGGAGCCCACTGCCGGAGTGTGGAAGGCTACCTTGGGAAGACTCTAGCTTCCCTGCCCGGCTCCAATAAGCCACCTCTATCTGGGCCTGCCACCCGGGCCGAGCTTTACCCAGTGGGCACACTCACCTGTGGCTCTATTTCAGTCCGAGTCTCTCAATTCCTCCCCTTCTTAACTCCTGGGTTCTGGAGCGACTTGGGGTGCAGTCTCCCTCTAGGCCGCCATCTTGGATCGCCCCGTGAAGAGAGCCTGCAGCCAGAGTGGGCAGAGCTGCCTGAAGAGGTCTCTGGCTGCCCTGCCCTAATCCCAGAGGCTGCTTGCTGATCGCGGCTCTCCGCTGGTTCCTTGCCGGAGTATGCTGCACTGCAGGGGCTCCGGGACTCGGAGCTTGTTCTGGTCAGAACGGTTCCCACTAGCGGGCCAGTTCCGTTCCGAGAACCTGGAGAAGCTGGCTGTGTGGGCGGAGCCCACTGCCAGAGTGCGCAGGGCTGCCTGTGAATGACTCTAGCTGCCCTGCCTGGCTCCGATAAGCCACCTCTATCTGGGCCTGCCACCCGGGCTGAGCTTTACCCAGTGGGCAGACTCACCGGTGGCTCTATTTCAGTCCGAGTCTCTCAATGCCTCCCCTTCTTAACTCCAGGGTTCTGGAGTGACTGGGGGTGCAGTCTCCCTCTAGGCCGCCATCTTGGATCACCCCGTGAAGAGAGCCTGCAGCCGGAGTGGGCAGAGCCGCCTGAAGAGGTCTCTGGCTGCCCTGCCCTAATCCCAGAGGCTGTTTGCGGATCTGCATTTCTTTTTTTTTTTTTTTTTTTTTTTTTAACTCTTTTTTTTTTTTATTTACTTATTTTTTTTACGTTTACATAGGGTAATGATGTTTATTATATTTTTCCCCTCCCCCCCACCCCTCCCACCCCTCCCACCCCTCCCACCCCTCTTTTCCCTCTACACAGTCCTTCTTTCCTTCATTCTTACTGCTCTCCTTAGCCTAACTCTAAACCTAACCCTAAACCTAATGCTAGCCCCTCCCACCCCCCATTATATGTCCTCATCCGCTTATCAGCGAGATCATTTGTCCTTTAGTTTTTTGAGATTGGCTTATCTCACTTAGCATGATATTCTCCAATTTCGACCATTTGCCTACAAATGCCATAATTTTATCATTCTTCATTGCGGAGTAATATTCCATTGTATAAATATGCCACAGTTTCTTTATCCATTCATCAACTGAAGGGCATCTAGGTTGGTTCCACAATCTGGCTATGGTGAATTGAGCAGCAATGAACATTGATGTGGCTGTATCTCTGTAGTATGCTGATTTTAAGTCCTTTGGGTATAGGCCAAGGAGTGGGATAGCTGGGTCAAATGGTGTTTCCATTCCAAGCTTTCTGAGGAATCTCCACACTGCTTTCCAGAGTGGTTGCACTAATTTGCAACCCCACCAGCAATGTATGAGTGTTCCTTTTTCACCACATCCTCGCCAACACCTATTGTTGCTTGTATTCTTGATAATCGCCATTCTAATTGGGGTGAGATGAAATCTTAGGGTGGTTTTGATTTGCATTTCCCTTATTACTAGGGATGTTGAACATTTTTTCATATATCTGGTGATTACTTGTACATCTTCTTCTGTGAAGTGTCTGTTCATTTCCTTAGCCCATTTGTTGATTAGATTATTTGTATTCTTCGTGTAGAGTTTTTTGAGTTCTTTATAGATTCTGGAAATTAGCGCTCTATCTGAGGTATGGTTGGCAAAGATATTCTCCCACTCTGTAGGCTCTCTCTTCACATTTCTGATAGTTTCCTTTGCTGAGAGAAAGCTTTTTAGTTTGAATCTATCCCAGTTGTTGATTCTTGCTTTTATTTCTTGTGCTATGGGAGTCCTGTTAAGGAAATCTGATCCTGAGCCAACAAGTTGAAGATTTGGACCTACTTTTTCTTCTATAAGATGCAGGGTCTCTGGTCTGATTCCGAGGTCCTTGATCCATTTTGAGTTGAGTTTTGTGTAGGGTGAGAGATAGGGGTTTAGTTTCATTCTATTGCATATAGTTTTCCAGTTTTCCCAGCACCATTTGTTGAAGAGGCTATCTTTTCTCCATTGCATATTGTTGGAACCTTTGTCTAGTATGAGAAAATTGTATTTATTTGGGTTTGTGTTCATGTCCTCTATTCTGTACCATTGATCTACCTGTCTATTTTGGTACCAATACCATGCCGTTTTTGTTACTATTGCTTTGTAGTAGAGTTGAAGATCTGGTATTGCAATACCCCCTGCTTCGCTCTTGCTACTGAGGATTGCTTTAGCTATTCTAGGTTTTTTATTCTTCCAGATGAATTTCATAATTGCTTGCTCTATTTCTGCGAGGTACATCATTGGGATTTTAATTGGAATTGCATTGAATCTGTATAGAACTTTAGGTAGTATAGCCATTTTGACGATATTAATTCTGCCTATCCAGGAACATGGGAGATCTTTCCATCTTCTAAGGTTTTCTTGAATTTCTTTCTTTAGTGTTCTGTAGTTCTCATTGTAGAGGTCTTTCACCTCTTTTGTGAGATTGATTCCCAAGTATTTTATTTTTTTCGATGCTATTGTGAATGGGGTAGTTTTCCTAATTTCTCTTTCTGAAGATTCATCACTTATGTATAAAAATGCATTGGATTTATGAGCATTGATCTTGTAACCTGCTACTTTACTGAATTCACTTATGAGTTCTAAAAGTTTTCTGGGGGAATTTCCAGGTTCCTCTAAATATATAATCATGTCATCAGCGAACAGGGATAGTTTGAGTTCTTCTTTTCCTATTCGTATCCCTTTAATTTCTTTGGTTTGTCTGATTGCTCTGGCTAGAGTCTCAAGGACGATGTTGAATAGAAGCGGTGAAAGAGGGCATCCCTGCCTTGTTCCAGTTTTTAGGGGGAACGCTTTCAGTTTTTCACCATTTAGAATGATATTAGCCATGGGCTTAGCGTAGATGGCCTTTATAATGTTTAGGAATGTTCCCATTACCCCAATTTTTTCTAGTGTTTTGAGCATGAAGGGATGCTGTATTTTATCAA
Organism: Sciurus carolinensis; assembly: GCF_902686445.1. Lineage (NCBI taxonomy): Eukaryota > Metazoa > Chordata > Mammalia > Rodentia > Sciuridae > Sciurus > Sciurus carolinensis. The sequence goes on from NW_025920149.1 coordinate 781,469, forward strand.
ATGCTTTTTCTGCATCTATTGAAATAATCATGTGATTCTTAACTTTAAGTCTGTTGATATGGTGAATGACATTTATTGATTTCCGAATGTTGAACCAACCTTGCATCCCTGGGATAAAACCCACTTGATCGTGGTGCACTATCTTTTTAATATATATTTGTATGCGATTTGCTAAAATTTTGTTGAGAATTTTTGCATCGATGTTCATTAAGGATATTGGTCTGAAATTTTCTTTCCTTGATGTGTCTCTGTCTGGTTTAGGTATCAGGGTGATATTGGCTTCATAGAACGAGTTTGGTAGGGTTCCCTCCTCTTCTATTTCATGGAATAGTTTGAGGAGTATTGGAATGAGCTCTTCTTTAAAGGTTTTATAGAACTCGGCTGAGAACCCATCTGGTCCTGGACTTTTCTTTGTTGGTAGGCTTTTGATGACCTCTTCTATTTCATTGCTTGAAATTGGTTTATTTAAGTTGTGTATGTCCTCCTCGTTCAGTTTAGGTAGTTCATATGTCTCTAGAAATTTGTTGATGTCTTCAAGGTTTTCTGTTTTGTTGGAGTATAGATTTTCGAAATAGCTTCTAATTATGTTTTGTATTTCACTCGTGTCTGTTGTGATGTTTCCTTGTTCATTCCGAATTTTAGTAATTTGAGTTTTCTCCCTCTTTCTCTTTGTTAGTGTGGCTAAGGGTTTATCAATTTTATTTATTTTTTCAAAGAACCAACTATTTATTTTATTAATTTTTCCGATTGTTTCTTTTGTTTCGATTTCGTTGATTTCGGCTCTGATTTTAACTATTTCCTGTCTTCTACTACTTTTGGTATTGGTCTGCTCTTCTTTTTCTAGTGCTTTGAGCTGTAGTGTTAATTCGTTTATTTGTTGATTTCTACTTCTTTTTTTGAATGCACCCCATGAAATAAATCTTCCTCTAAGTACTGCTTTCATAGTGTCCCAGAGATTTTGATATGATGTGTCTTTGTTCTCGTTTACTTCTAAGAATTTTTTTATTTCCCTCCTGATGTCTTCTGTTATCCATTCATCATATAATAGTGTATTATTTAGTCTCCAGGTATTGGAGAAGTTTCTGTTTTTTATTCTGTCATTTATTTCTAATTTCAATCCATTATGATCTGATAGAGTACAAGGTAGTATCTCTATCTTCTTGTATTTACTAACAGTAGCTTTGTGGCATAAAATATGGTCTATTTTAGAGAAGGATCCATGTGCTGCTGAGAAGAAAGTGTATTCATTCTTTGTTGGATGGTATATTCTATATATGTCCGTTAAGTCTAAATTGCTGATTGTGTTCTTGAGATCTATAGTTTCTTTATTCAATTTTTGTTTGGACGATCTATCCAGTGGTGAGAGAGGTGTGTTAAAATCGCCTAGTATTATTGTGTTGTGGTCTATTTGATTTCTGGAATTGAGAAGGATTTGTTTGACGTACGTGGATGAGCCAATGTTCGGGGCATAGATATTTATGATTGTTATGTCTTGCTGATTTATGCTTCCCTTAAGCAGCATGTAATGTCCTTCTTTATCCCTTCTGACTAGTTTTGGTTTGAAGTCCACATTATCTGAGATGAGGATGGATACTCCAGCTTTTTTGCTGTGTCCGTGTGCATGGTATGTTTTTCCCCATCCTTTCACCTTTAGTCTATGGGTGTCTCTTTCTATGAGATGTGTCTCTTGCAGGCAGCATATTGTTGGATTTTTCTTTTTAATCCAATCTGCCAGTCTGTGTCTTTTGATTGATGAATTCAGGCCATTAACATTCAGGGTTATTATTGTGATATGATTTGTATTCCCAGTCAATTGACTCATATTTGTTTTTGACATGATTCGGTTTCTCCTTTATTTGGCTATTCCTTTAGGCTAGCGCCTCCTGTTGCTGATTTGCATCGTTGTTTTTCATCTCTTCCTCATGGAATATTTTGCTGAGAATGTTCTGTAATGCTGGCTTTCTTTTTGTAAATTCCTTTAGCTTTTGTTTATCATGGAAGGATCTTATTTCATCGTCAAATTTGAAGGTAAGTTTTGCTGGGTATAAGATTCTTGGTTGGCATCCATTTTCTTTCAGGGCTTGGTATATGTTGTTCCAGACCCTTCTAGCTTTTAGGGTCTGGATTGAAAAATCTGCTGATATTCTTATTGGTTTCCCTCTGAATGTAATTTGATTCTTTTCTCTCGCGGCCTTTAAAATTCTGTCTTTATTTTGTATGTTAGGTATTTTCATAATAATGTGCCTTGGTGTGGGTCTGTTGTAATTTTGTATGTTTGGAGTTCTATAAGCCTCTTGTACTTGGTTTTCCATTTCGTTCTTCAGATTTGGGAAATTTTCTGATATTATTTCATTGAATAGATTGTTCATTCCTTTGGTTTGTTTCTCTAAGCCTTCCTCAATCCCAATAATTCTCAAATTTGACCTTTTCATGATATCCCATAGTTCTTGGAGATTCTGTTCATGATTTCTTACCATCTTCTCTGTTTGTTCCACTTTGTTTTCAAGGTTAAATATTTTGTCTTCAATGTCTGAGGTTCTGTCTTCCAGGTGTTCTATCCTATTGGTTATTCTTTCTATGGAGTTTTTAACTTGGTTTATTGTTTCCTTCATTTCAAGGATTTCAGTTTGGTTTTTTTTCAGTATCTCTAACTCTTTATTGAAATGATCTCTTGCTTCCCATATTTGGTCTTTTAACTGTTGATTGGTGCGATCATTTAATGCCTGCATTTGCTCTTTCATCTCCTCCTTCAATGCCTGCATTTGCTCTTTCATCTCCTCATTAGCTTCCCTGATCGTTTTAATTACGTACATTCTGAACTCCCTTTCTGACATTTCTTCTGCTCTGCTGTCATTGGGTTTTATTGATGTAGTATCTAGGTTTGTTTGGGACATTTTCTTCCCTTGTTTTCTCATAATGGTCAGTTGTCAGTGGGACCCTGAGATATTGCAGTTTTCCACTATTGGCTTATAGTGTCCCAGTAGATTTCCAGTGTATCACCTCCCAGCCTTCAGTAGCCTGATGTCTTGGAGGAATCTGATAAAGCAGCTCATTCGAAGAATATTGCCCCTAGCCCCCTACTGGTTCCACGTTTTGGAACTGGCTCTGTGCGGAAATGCTCTCACTGTGGGCCTGCACCGTGCAGCTGGCCGTGTGGGAAGAGCCCACTGCCGGAGTGTGGAAGACTACCTTGGGAAGACTCAAGCTGCCCTGCCCGGCTCTGCTAAGCCACCTCTATCTGGGCCTGCCACCCGGGCTGAGCTTTACCCAGTGGGCAGACTCACCCGTGGCTCCACTTCAGTCCGAGTCTCTCAATGCCTCCCCTTCTTAACTCCTGGGTTCTGGAGCGACCGGGGGTGCAGTCTCCCTCTAGGCCGCCTTCTTGGATCGCCCCGTGAAGAGAGCCCGCAGCCGGAGTGGGCAGAGCCGCCTGAAGAGGTCTCCGGCTGCCCTGTCCTTATCCCTGAGGCTGATTGCAGATCGAGGCTCTCCGCTGGTTCTTTGCAGGAGTACACTGCACTGCAGCAGCTCCGGGACTCGGAGCGTGCTCTGTTCAGACAGGCTCTCACTAGCGGGCCAGTTCCGTTCCGAGAACCTGGAGAAGCTGGCTGTGTGGGCGGGGCCCACCGCCAGAGTGCGCAGGACTGCCTGTGGATGACTCTAGCTGCCCTGCCCAGCTCCGATAAGCCACCTCTATCTGGGCCTGCCACCCGGGCCGAGCTTTACCCAGTGGGCAGACTCACCCGTGGCTCCACTTCAGTCCGAGTCTCTCAATGCCTCCCCTTCTTAACTCCTGGGTTCTGGAGCGACCGGGGGTGCAGTCTCCCTCTAGGCCGCCTTCTTGGATCGCCCCGTGAAGAGAGCCCGCAGCCGGAGTGGGCAGAGCCGCCTGAAGAGGTCTCCGGCTGCCCTGTCCTTATCCCTGAGGCTGATTGCAGATCGAGGCTCTCCGCTGGTTCTTTGCAGGAGTACACTGCACTGCAGCAGCTCCGGGACTCGGAGCGTGCTCTGTTCAGACAGGCTCTCACTAGCGGGCCAGTTCCGTTCCGAGAACCTGGAGGAGCTGGCTGTGTGGGCGGGGCCCACCGCCAGAGTGCGCAGGACTGCCTGTGGATGACTCTAGCTGCCCTGCCCGGCTCCGATAAGCCACCTCTATCTGGGCCTGCCACCCGGGCCGAGCTTTACCCAGTGGGCAGACTCACCCGTGGCTCCACTTCAGTCCGAGTCTCTCAATGCCTCCCCTTCTTAACTCCTGGGTTCTGGAGCGACCGGGGGTGCAGTCTCCCTCTAGGCCGCCATCTTGGATCGCCCCGTGAAGAGAGCCTGCAGCCGGAGTGGGCAGTGCCGCCTGAAGAGGTCTCCTACTGCCCTGCCCTTATCCCTGAGGCTGACTGCAGATCGAGGCTCTCCGCTGGTTCTTTGCAGGAGTACACTGCACTGCAGGGGCTCCGGGACTCGGAGCGTGCTCTGTTCAGACAGGCTCTCACTAGCGGGCCAGTTCCGTTCCGAGAACCTGGAGAAGCTGGCTGTGTGGGCGGGGCCCACCGCCGGAGTGCGCAGGACTGCCTGTGGATGACTCTAGCTGCCCTGCCCGGCTCCGATAAGCCACCTCTATCTGGGCCTGCCACCCGGGCTGAGCTTTACCCAGTGGGCAGACTCACCCGTGGCTCCACTTCAGTCCGAGTCTCTCAATGCCTCCCCTTCTTAACTCCTGGGTTGTGGAGTGACCGGAGGTGCAGTCTCCCTCTAGGCCGCCATCTTGGATCGCCCGGATCTGCATTTCTTAAGAGGACGTTTTCCTT